>NC_056744.1:712770764-712818264 GCF_019279795.1 Protopterus annectens
AAAAGTAAGGTAAACAAAGCAGTGGTGAGGCCAGTAATATGATATGCTACAGAAACCTAAGCAGTGAAGACAAAGCAACTGAGGAAGCTAGATGTGATAGAAATTAGGCGCTTGACATGGGCGATAAGATGCACACTGTGTAACAGATAGAGAAATAAATATATCAGAGCAGAAACAAAAGTAGCATCAATTGTAGAGAAGTAAAAAAAAAAAAAAGATTACTGTGGTTCAAGTATATGTGCAAGAAAGCAAAAGACAATCTGGTGAATAAGATTTGCGAGACAGGAAGAAGGCAAGAGGAAATGAGGGTGTCCAACAAACAGAGTGATGGATGGTGTGAGAGAAGACCTGCAACAGCCAGGCATGACCATCGAAGAAGGTAGGAGAGTAGCATTGAATCAAGACAGATAGCATCAGTTAACACAACACCTGATGATGATGATGGTGATGAATATATATTTTATATGTGTAGCACATTATGAGCTGTAACCAATAATATAGAATATTTTACATCCAATCTGCTTAACAAAGTTATGGACTCATCTACTTGTGCACAGAAGAGGTCTCTTGGATTTGCAACTCATGCTAAAGAGGCAACTTCACAGGATAGAAAGTAAAAGGAACTATAGGCCAGCTCTCTTTTCTTGGAGGTAAGGGGAGGTCAATGAATAAGACTGTATTTGCTCCCCTGGTTAGGGTTGCCACAGCAGATCACCTGTCCGCTCATGATTGGCAGTGGAGTTTTACAGTGTTGAGTTGCCAGCCCATTGCCCAACCTCCCACAGAAGGCACACACATGCACGCACTCATGCATAGGGCCAATTTAGAGTGTCCAATCGACCTACAGCATGTATTTGGGATGTGGGAAGAAACCGGAGCACCCAGAGAAAACCCACGTGACTACAGGAAGGACATGCAGACTCTGCAAAGAAGGCACCGCAGTCGAGGATCGAACCGGATAACCTCTTGCTGTGAAGCGGCAATGCTAACAAGCTCCACCACCGCAGCCTCTCTCAGGAAGTGAAAATCTTCTATGAAATTTCATCCTCTTCAGTACAAGTATAGCATAACATTTTACCAGGAAATTCTTCTTGAGGTGTGTAGAATACATTCTCAAAGGTAAGAAATCACTAAAAATTTGGTATAATAAGCTATCCATTCCTTTCTTCCTGTCTCTTCTTAAGAATGTCAAAGTATAGGCATGAAATAAGAGACTTATGGTGAGAAAAATGTTATTTCATGAATCAATAGGACTCAATTACCACCAAAACAGTAGTAAAAAAGAAAAGGAAAAGTAAAAAACAGCCATTGAGCTTTGCTGAAGAACAAAAATGCAGCGGCCAATTGTTAATGTAATTTATTCAGAAGTAGTCTCATGTCGGGATCAAATGAACATGTTTATTTTATGCATTACCTTTTTCATCCTTTGGAAATATGTTGTACAGTCTGTGAATTAACAGCCTTGTCTAACTGTACCAAAACTACATTAAAGCATATTGTCACAGAAACAGCAAATGTGTAATGTGTAAATCAGGCACCTACTTTAGGTACCAGAACTTGTTCCATTGTACTGTTCACAACTGTGCCAGTAGTCCACCCTCTGTTACCCACAGAATCTGGTTAGTCTATCCCAATTAATGTAAAACAAACAAATAAATAAATAATGCCTTTCTTGAAACAATCTCTGACCAGTTAACAAATGCATAGCGTTTTGCTTTGCTATGGAAGCATGTGCCTGTATTTGTGATGCTCCAGACTTCATAGTTTTATCCAAATGCAGCAACAAGGTCAAGAACAAACCTGGGGATTTATGAAAAGTCTTAGTGTGGGACATATGGCTTGCTCTAAAAATGCCCTGCTCATGATGAACTAATTTGTGATTTAGAGGCACATCAGTTGTGATCAGATAAGACCTCAGTATCAACTAAATTTTCATCTCGCTGAATTGTAGTTACTACTGTGATTTGTAGATCATAGCTGATTTGTACATAGTGGTAGTAAACTGCTGTTTGTGTAGGCATTGACATTTCTCTCAACAGTCACTCTTCCATACACACTAGTACATATTCAAACACACACACATGCACACACAAATCCCAGTCCCTCTATCTGTCCCCCTGAACATGTCTGCACTCTCATGCCCCCCATCCTCTATCAAACTAATAGTTTTTAAGTACCGTAATGGCACATTTGTAGAATGCCTGGTGTCTAGTTTTTCCCCAGCTCCCCAATTCCCATGGTGATATTTTGGTGTGAAGGCAATTTATTTGGTTGCATCTCTGGTGGCTAGTGTTTCCTCCTACCCCCATCCCTCTAGTCAAGCCTGTGCCATGAAAGCACTTTTTTGTATCCCTTGTGGCTACTGCCCCCTCCCAATTCTTATACTAATGTCTGTGCTGTAAAGGCACTTTATTTATTTGTATCCCTGGTGGCTAGTGTTTCTCCCTCATCCCAGTACTAATACTATCCCTAGTATCTAGTGGTTCACCCACCCCACCCAATCTCCACACAGATGTTGTCCATGGTGTTTGTTGTTTCCACTACCCAACCATTTGGCCATGTTTAATACCCTGATGTGGTTGGGCTGGCAGTCCTTATCTGTATTGTTGAGCAAGTTCTCAAATCACTTGGCATGTAGATACCTTCCTGGAGGCAGTTTCATGGTAGAGATGACTAATTAGCACATGCCTCTCCCCGAGAGTGCCTCATTAGCATTTAGTATGACCACAGTGCCAGTCTTATGTGGTGCTATGTATCTTTGTGTTAGAGCACCATGCTTCACCGTGTTAGGGTGGTTATCAAATCCCAAAAAGGTGTGTACATATTGTGGTACATTCATGAATCCCAGCCAAAGTTCTACCAAAGCTATATTGAAGGTAGCCTGCTTATACTTAATAATTTCATGGCAAAGTGATAATTTCTAGCATTCCATTGAATATTTATTTATTTTTATTTATTTAACAATTTCTTTACCATGTGAGTGAACTACTCTACTGACCCTTTTCAGTAATGAACTGGGTACAAAAGTACAAAACGAATCAAAGAATGCAATACAAATTGAAGAAACACAAGTAGGTGAACATGACATTACAATTTCATAGTATTTTCAAAACTAACTGTAAATATTTACATCATTAAGATTCATTTTAACACCAGTCCTGTTACAACTGAGGCAACACTGAAAAGGTGTGCATGTTCTTTATTTATTCATTGTCATTGCTAGAGACAGGTAACTGGAAGTTCATGCTTCTGATCTTCTTTCTTGCTAGTGACACTAGCATGGTTATTTTGGTGAAAATGTTTTCACGTGCTTGGCTTCTGACCTGGTCTGGAAAGGGTTTGTGGGTTCTCATGTATTAAATCCAAGAAATCAGTTTACTTGTTGATGATAGATACATAAAAACCCATTTAGTCCTAATTTGCCTGTCAAACATAACATCACCAAACATGGTATACTTTCTCTGAAATTTGTTGACCACAGATTTTGTTGACTCACAGTTAACATTTTCCCTGCATGGGGCTATGAGAATTTTGCCTAAGTCGTAAAATACCTAAACAAAGGTTGTCCTAATATTCACTAAATTTTCATTCATCTGGTCTTTAGGTATCAATCTTTGACTAGTCAAACTATAATCCTGAATCTGAATATCTGTTGAGTGAGTTAGTCCCCTCAGGAGCTTTGGTCCATTGTTTTTGCAGCTATATAACATGCTATTTTCTTTTTGAGTTACTCAGGGATCTAAGTAGTATGGGTTTGTGTGTGTGTGTGTGTGTGTGTGTGTGTGTGTGTGTGTGTGTGTGTGTGTGTGTGTGTGTGTGTGTGTGTGTGTGTGTGTGTGTGTTGAATAACTTTTGGACAAGTTTCAGTTTCTGATGTAAACACATCACTACAAATAAGTGGGCTGGGAACAAACTCGGTGAGATCTTGGGGAGCTAGTGATTGCTACTCTGCTCTGACACTGGTCGGTGTAAATCTTATTTGCAAGAGGGAGGTATTGGCTATTACCTGAGAAACAGTGCACATTTCCTATATTTTTCTAAAGTCAGATTTGTACACTTTGAGCAAAAGATACACTGGTCTATAAAGTGACATATAAACAAGAAGGATTACCACCCTATTATATGTTGAAAATGCTTTACAAACATGAGTACCATTTTAGTACAGAATAATTGGGGTCAGAGATTACACAATTAATCTTCTTAAACCTCTATGCTTATATTTGATTTATTTACTTATTTATCTGTTTATTTTTTACAGAATTAGAGAACAATGATGTTTGCCATGAAATCATACCCTGGCAGATATGCAAGAAAAATTATAACCTCAAGAGTAAACCTTGCAATGTCACAATTATTTTTTACATACCTCAAGAAGTATAATTTCCTAGCAAAATGCTATGACAGACTACATTTTGTATAAAGCATCATATTTTAAAGTTACATTTAATTTATACTGGCTGTATATGCTTTAGTTCCATGCCAGTAGCAACTTGTGTGACAAAGGATGGGATGTGACTCATTGCTGGCTCCATTGTTGCCTTCACTTACCTTCTACAATGTAACTTCAGTTGAACTTACTCTTTCACTATGCTGGTGAGGCATTATTTCCTCATGTGACGGGTTTCCCTATTGCCATCCTGCTAGTAAATAAATCCTTTAGCATAGTGAAGGGTATGCTCACCTCCTCTTCCTGATTCTTGAGCCTTTGAACTATTAATTATTGTTCTAATTCTTGTTTTACCCACACTCTCCAAATAAACACTCACTGAAGTATTAATTCTTGTTCTAATTCTTGTTTTACCCACTCTCTCCAGATCCACACTCATTGAACCATTAATTTTTGTTCTAATTCTTGTTTTGCCCACTCACTCCAGATTCGCACACATTGAAGTATTAATTCTTGTTCTAATTCTTGTTTTGCCCACTCTCTCCAGATCCGCACTCATTGAAGTATTAATTATTGTTCTAATTCTTGTTTTGCCCACTCTCTCCAGATCCGCACTCATTGAAGTATTAATTCTTGTTCTAATTCTTGTTTTGCCCACTCTCTCCAGATCCACACTCATTGAAGTATTAATTCTTGTTCTAATTCTTGTTTTGCCCACTCTCTACATATCCCCACTCTTTGAAGTATTAATTCTTGTTTTGCCCACTCTCTCCATATCCACACTCATACAATCTACCCTCCATGTGCTTCTCAGTCCCCTTGGGTAATTACATTTTTTTGCATATTGTTGCCTGCCCTGTTGTTACATTGTTTCATTGTTCTCTTTGTGCTGCTAGGTCTTTGTAGTCTGATCAGTTATGCTGCATTTGTAAAACCCCTGATGTTCTGTTTAATCAATTAACAATTTAAACATGAATGAAATGTCTTGTGCTGGTTGTTGCAATTGCTCTATACATCTGCTTGTATTTTTATCAGTTACATTTCTATTCTTATGTTAAGTTTGTGTATATTGATGTTGGAAATGTACTTGATTGTTTTTTCTATCAAACTTTCTAAATACTTAACTAAATATGTGTGTGTGTGTGTGTGTGTGTGTGTGTGTGTGTGTGTGTGTGTGTGTGTGTGTGTGTGTGTGTGTGTGTGTGAAATGGTTGAAAACACAACTATTCCCATACAAAGTAATAAAACCCTAATGATTGAAACTCACATTGTTAAACAACCAGTGAAACACTGACTACTCTAGGTAAACAGGATTTAGCCTGTAGTGGAGGTAAGTTGGTGGGAGGGAGTGCAAAAAGCTGTTTTTTTTTTCAATGTTTTTGCCAGTTTGATCTTCCTGGCTCAATGTTACGGGTGTCAGTGTTCTTGTCTTTTGATTATTTAACATAGATTTATATATATTTTATATCTATATCTGTATAACTATAAACATATATATATATATATATATATATATATATATATATATATATATATATAGATATTTACACACACACACACACACACACACACACACACACACACACACACACACACACACACACACACACACACACACACACACACACACACACAAAGTACATGTTGATTTGTAAAAATACACAAGTATAGAAATACATCTGATCAATGCTGGCATTTTGAAACTCTACTTACCAAAATCCTACCACTAATTTAGACAGCCCTTATCTGAATACCAGTATTGTTACAAAAAGGTAAGGTATAGGGTTGGGGTTAAGGACATGGCCTTGGTCAGGGTTAGCACAAATTAGAAAAGATGGTTTCACCCCCCCCCCCATGCCTCACCTTTCTAATACGTGTTAACCCTAACCTACTACTACTTACTAACACTTATTTTTAGGTCTTTGTCTTACACTCTGATCTTAGTAGTAGCAGGAACAGCCTCTTTCACTTATGTACAAATGACCACAAAGTTATCCACCGGTGCATTTATCATCTGAAACCCAAACAGCAACAGACACACTGCTCTCTTTCCCTACATATTAATAGCCATGACTACTAACTCCTAATATATTCCATCTACTTACACTACTATAGCACATGGTAGTACAAGACATTCTCAGCACACCATTATGCCACAAAAGTCATACTACTCCACATTAATTAAAGACAAATCCATCTTATCAGGATACACTGTCTTACTCACATCAGCTCTGCTTCTCTCAAACTCAGTCCCTTCTAACCTATCAACAAGAAAACAAACTAAACAACTGAATCACCTTATCAGCTTTTCCTCATTCAGAAAAGATTAAGAAAGGTGAGGAGATTAATGCTCTATATAAGCATATTGTCGATCATTCCAATCACACTTTTAAATTTGCAGTCTTGGAACTGATCCAAATGGATCCCAGAGGAGGCCCATGGAAGGTTAAACTTGAAGTAAGAGAAATTTATTGGCAAGTGTATTGGAATGCATATTGCTGGCCAGGATTAAATGAACAGGCTAGCACAGAACCAATTCTTAGGTTTAGGGCCTTAAAATGAAGCTAAAAAATAGGTAGATTTCAATTAAATAGTGTATATTTTTAAATAACACAATGCATCTATTGGCGTACGGGATAGTAACTATGGAAACGTTTTTGGGGTGTGTGACTTGGGTAGCAATTTATTTGGATACAGATTATCATGTGATTTTACCAGGTATCTTAAAAGGAGAGCAAAATGGAATTTTAATGTCTGATGAAGTTTTAAAATGGTTTGAAATGAAAGTGCTTATTTTAAGAATTCTAACTATTACCATTAAACATAGTTGTTCTTTGTTTCATGTCCTGGATCCTTTTTTGTGGTATTTTATACAGTTTGTTGTTTTGTGACCCCTTTTTTGTGGACTAGTTGATATAGAAAGGTTCCATGGCTGCCAAAGGGATTCTTGCTTCCCAACCAATGTTTTCTGGAAATGAGATGGAGAACTTGAATATGTCACCTGGTAACGTTACGATAGACATACAACACCTGATGAGAAAAGTGGATGAGATTTTGAACCAGAACCTATCGGGTGTAAATAATGGCATGGTGAATTTTATACCGAATATGCAAGTGAGATCTATTCTGGTGAATAGTGATGATGGTAATCAAGCATTGGGCTTAGCTAACAATGGAAAATGTGTAACGAGGCCTCAGCAGCAGATGGGGGAACTTCCAGTTTTTATTGAATGGCTGAAAAATAAATTTTTGTTCACTACCCCACACAGCCCCCACCATCTTGGGATATTACTGTGTACCTAGATGAATTGGACTATAAGTTGCTTACATTAAAAAAATCTCTGGTTGGAAAACATGTATTTTCTTGAGTCCATAAGGATCCAATGTATACCAAATAGTTTAAGATGTGGCGCTTCCTGACAGGAATGGAAAATAGCTCAAGTATTACATCAGGAACTAATTGTTTTTGATTGCATGGGCTGCAAATATATGGAGATCATCATGAAGCATAAGGCCAAGCTAATAAAGAAACTCACCACAGAGGTTACCGTTTTGGAAATATTATTATTACCAGTCAGCATTATAATTTCTACAAACTGGAACATGCTTGGGTTTTCACCAGCATAGAGCATAAAATGCAATCTTTACAGAGTACTAAGATAAAAAAAAAAACTAGAAAGAGATAGACTTGCATACAAGAGCAAGCAAGCTTATCCATTTCCACCTAAATCACAAGTATGGGGCACAAAACTTTTAATCACTCAGTCTGTACCTCATTAAATAACAGGAATAATAATTATCTTTCATTTCAGAATGATTTGGACAATAATCATAATGGGAATGGTGAGACTTGTAGCAGTTATAGTATCCCTTTAGGTACACCCCCTTTGCAAAGATCGGAGAGGATCCTAAACAGGAATTGGCAGAATAACCCATGGAGAACAGAAGGAGTGGCAACACCCCCACAGAGGAACCAATCCAATCAACAGAAGTGGACCCAACCCCAATACAACAACCAATTCTGACACAGCCAGAACTGGAAGTGGAGATAATGCAAGAAGAAAGTTCATATATACAACTGGGACATGAATGTATGAATGAATTGGAAATTTGAAAAAATAAAGAAGGGGACTTCAAAGTATATAATTATTCTGGTCCTATACTTGATGCAAATTATGCAGAATTATTTGACCTAACTGAATGCATCTTGGATCTGAAATTATATTTAAGGAAACTTAATTTATCTCCTGTTTTCAACAAAGTGCCTGAGGCAATAAACACTTTCATGGTGCCCAGTACCTTTAATCCACCATTGTGTCCCCAGCTGGCACTTTATGAGAAAATCAGTGAATTGGACTCGAGAAATTATTTCCAACAGAAACAAAAATTGAAAAATAATAATTTAACAGAGGAACAACTAGCGCTAATGAAATTCTTAAAGGGCCAGAACGTGCGAATAATGTCACCAGATAAAGGAAGAGGTTTGATTATTATGGATTTAGCTGATTATAACAGGAAAATAACAGACATCTTAACAAGTCAAGCATATACAGAATCAAGTCTAAATGAGATGAAAGGGGCTTATAGACGGATCCAGATGCAAATCAATTTTTTTTAATTGATAATAGGATTACACTTGAAGAATATATTTATATCAACATTCAAGCCCTAAGGACCTCTACAATGTTTGGAGACCCTAAGTTGCATAAGGATATATGGGACCCACCTATGCAACCTATTGTGGATGGTAGGGGTATTGGCAACTGCAAGACTTTTGCATAAGAAACTGAAGTCAATTAATTAACTTTCTTTAAAAATTGTCTATAGAAGAGGGCAGAACCTTAAAAGTTTGTTGGAGGGGTTAAGATCTCAGTTGCGAGAGCTCCAGGCATGTATAAATGCAAGAGCTGCTCCCAGTGTAGATTTATGGAGGTGGGTAATGCCTTCTCCATTAGAGGGAGAAAATATTACATAAATAAAAGATTTAATTGTGCCACCAAGGGAGTGGTCTATTTAGCAACCTGCAACCTCTGCCCTTGTTTCTACATCAGTAAAACTGATCATGGATTCAAGGACAGAGTCTATGAACATATTTACAGCATCAGGAAGTTAAAATTGGAGAATGCACTGGCTAAGCATGTGCACGAACACCCCCAGCACAGTTTCAAGTTCAGGGTGATTGATCAAATTGAACAAAATCCCAGGGGGGGACCCCTCACACTTAAGCTAGAACTGTGCGAATTATTATGGCAAATAAAATTGAATGCCTACAATGCTCCAGGAGTAAATGATTTATGTTCCTTGTCTTGTGTTTTAAAACTGAAGATTCTGCAGAGGTAATTGATCATTTCTTCTTTATATTTGTTGTTTGTTTACATCACTGGAGCTTACTAGAATTACGTTTTTATACTTTTTGTATTTTTTGTATTATATTAGTTAACTGACAGGCTGGGTAATAATTGATTTTACTAGTGGGTATTTCTTCTGAATGAATTGCTTCTTTTAAATGAATTGCTCATTTTGCACTTCAAGTAATTATTTAGCACAGTTGTTAAAGAAAGTTTTTTACAATATTTTTAAAATCAGGTCATCCTCAGCATGCATGTTCATTCTTGGTCAGTTTTATTCATGCTCGCTTATTTATTCATGCGTATTCATTTAGCATTTGTATTTAAATATCTGTAACTTATGCTTTTAGAAGCTAATTGATGTTCAGCATGTGACACTTTAGCTGCATTTTGTATTAGTTCTGTTTGTCTGATGAAGTCTTGCTCACAGAAGCAAGACGAAAGCGCTTACACTACTTGTTTTTATGAATTAAAACTTGTCTCTCTGGATTATATTTTGTTCCTTGGATTTGTCTTGCCACTTGTTGAAATCTTTCAGCATTTTTTGCAGTTATTTTTTTACAAGTTTGTTAGTCATTATTATAAAGTGCTCATGCCTATAACGGATAAAAGAATGGCAAAGGTAATACCAAAATTTATATATATGGATCAATGTGGTTTTCTGGAGAGGAGGCCAACATTTGATAACATTAACAGAACATTGATGAGCCGGAGGGAAGCTGAATATAAGAAAATACCATTGTTGTTGGTGGGTCTTGATGCAGAGAAAGCATTTGACAGAGTAAGCTAGGACTTTATGAGCAGAGCAATGGAAGCATTTGCATTTTCTGAAAAAAAAAATCATAAGGCTGTTTAGGAGGATATATGAAGGATTAAAGGAGAAATTTCAAGAGGGTGGGGTCCTCTATTATAACTGCTTGAGAAGAGGAACCAGGCATGGTTGTCCTCTTTCCCCTTTCTTATTTGCATTATATTTAGAACCATTGGCAAAGAGAATAAGGGACTCAGAAATTCAAGTGTATAATTGAAATGGTAGTGAAGAAAATCTGGCTCTGTTTGCAGATGATATTATTTTATACCTGACAAAACCAGAAAGAGGCATTACAGTGTTGCGAAACATTTTGAGACAGTTTCAGTTCTTTTTGGGATACAAAATTAATGAAGCTAAAACAAAGGCAATAACGGTAAATTATGTACCCACAATGAATTAGTTCAGCAATATCCATATTTATGGGGACATGATAAAATTAAGTATTTATGAGAATAGATTAATAATGATTCTGGTGTGGCAGCTAAGGAACTGTGGGAAGAGACTAAACAAAGATAATACAAAAACTGAGAAAATTGAAGCTTTGTTATATGGATATGGATAGTACGATACAAGCAGTTAAAATGTTTTTAGTCCCATTATTCTTATACACAGGTCAGGCATATTTTTATCAACCAGAGGAGAAGTTGTGGATAGCAATTAATAAAAAGCTGAAGGACTTTATCTGGGAAGGAAAGATGGCAAGAGTCAAGTGGGATAAGCTGATTCTTCCAGTAGAACAGGGTGGATTGGGATTATCCAATATGAAGTGGTATTTCAGAGCCACACAGTTAAGGCTCTTATATATAGCACAAGCAGAAAACTATAATTCAAAGTAGAAATTGATGATGATGAATCTGGTGGGAAGCTCAAGGAACAAGGAAAGACTGGGATTTTGGATGCAGGTATTTAAGGAGATTAACAATAATCATACAGGATATTATATCTATAAAATAACAGAAAGTATCATGAGAACTACATGGACAATAGGCAACAGGGGCTGAAATTTACTGGACAAAATTGACAAAGGAACCAAGGTACTGGGAGCAAATAGCTAGATAGGGAAAGATGACAGAATGAGAATACACCAAGAATTTATTTGGCCTGCATGTTAGAGATTGCCTTCCCTATCAAAGACTGATATTAGAGTATAGGAAAAAAGAAAGAAATGATGGGGTCCTAAATGAAAGACTAACACTGATAGAGTTTTTAGTAGAATCTAGAACAAACGCTGCCATTAAAAAATGAATAATTAGTAGAGCATATAAAATATTGTATGATAACTATAAAAATCAATCAGAGGAGGTTAGAAAGGATTGGGCAGAGAGACTGGATAAGCAAGTCACAAATAAACAATGGTAGGATGCATGCATGTCTCCCAGATATGCAATAAAATCTAGAAGATTTAGGATTTTACTTGGAAATGTTTACACAGATATTTTATACCCCAACTATACTCCAGATAATTTTTCCTCAGGTGGACAGCAAATGCTGGAGGTGTGACAGGGAAGAAAGAGGTAATTGGGAACATATTTTCTGGGAGTGAAGTGAGTTGGCAGACTTTAAGGATTGTCTGTGAGATGCACTATCAGAAATGCTGGGTGGGAAGATTGTTGTGATGAGGGAGATGACTGTTCTGAACTATGATACCAAATCGGAATTGCCTAGACATGGTAAGGCCTTGCTAAGTCTAATTATGTTGCCTGCCAAAAAAGCAATTACTAGAAAATGGAAATCAAAATTTAAACCAACTATACAAGAAGTAGTGAATATAGTAACAAAGAAAGAACAACTGGAATTGAGATCTTTAGAAAAGGGTAGGAGCAAACTACATAGGAAAAAATGGAAATTGTGGGAACAATACATACAAGGACGAAATTAGGTTTAAAAGAAGGCATGAATTAAATGAGATATGTAATGTTTGATTGAAAATGATTGGGTAGATTATAAGCGATATATAATGTTTGCAACTGGGAGTGTGCCAGTATGGTTTTGATGTAAAATGCTTGCAACTAGGATTGTGTTGGTGTGGTTAATTTTCATTTATATAAATGTATGATTGCCCATGTCTTAAGTGATAGTTTACTAAAGATATTTCTTTTTTAAAAAATGGCAGGAATTATATGATACATAGCAATATACGTGAAGTATAATGTTTGTAAACATGAACTTGTTAATACAGTTTGGTTACTGTTATATAAATGTAAATTTGCCTATGTCACAAGTGATAATTCAATAAAGTTGTTTAAAAACAGAAACTGGAATTGGGATATGGAGATCAATAGAAAGAAATCCAGCAGCTCAGAAACTAATGAATAAATGTAGGATTACAAAGCATCAATCACATTTGTGAAATATGGCTGACCAAGAAAACCTGGAAATATTGATTTTTTTTTTTTTACTTTGTTAAACGTGTAGGGGATTCCAAAGCATAAGCCCTACTTCATGTCTTTAATGTCTGGAAGAATATTAAGGAGAGTGGAAGAGGAAGGAAAGAGGTAACTGTGAGTAAAACAATTGCGTCCTTAACAATTTTTTTATAAAACATGATGTATATTGCATGTTATATAGTAAAGCATTTTCAGTTCTGTTTGCCTGTTATAGGGATGCTAAAGGAAACATGTACCTTTTTTCTCTTTTCCATTTTTTCCTTCTTCCTTTCTTCTTGCTTGATTTTAAGAAATGTAGGCTCTGTAAGGTAAAAAGAGAAGAAAGTCCGGACAAAAGCATGGTTGAGATAATAGGCTGTAATCTCGGGTTGTTGAGTGGAGGGATTGGGTTGTAAAAATATACATATCATGTCATAAGTAAAACTGGTATGCTTTTTCTTATTTTTGCATAGGGGAATGACAGGATTAAGGTCTTTGACTTGATCCAATAACTAGTTTTAAGTGGAAGCAAGTAAATAAAAGAGCACTAAACATAATAAAAAGTTTTCTTTTAGCAAATAAATGTTCACAGTGCAACATGACAAGCTTGTAGCTGAAGACTCTTGTTTCTGTGAAGACAAACTGATAAGAGGAAATAGAAAGAGAATACTTCTTTTTTGACTGCTAAATGATAATGTTTTCTGAAAGCACTGAAGTTGTTTTCTACATCTGGAAGAGAAATAAAGAGAAAAACAGAGAGCATTTAGTGTAATTAGAAGCACAGGCATACCACATGTCTTAGCATGAATAACCTTAATTATAGGTCAGTTAAAACCTTTGAGTATAGCTGCCTCTCTGGGACAACTGTTCTTATTAGGAGTGTTAAACTTCATTATTTGAAGATATACACCATTTTGTGTGTTTGTCTTATATTAATAGGTTCTGGGGGTGTTATGGGGTGCTTTTGAGGGTTTTCATTATAACAAAAAGTCTTGTAAAATGTGACAGACTCAAATGGATTGACAAGAAAACTGTATAAAATATCAAAGTGCCAAACATTAGTATATGCATGTAAAACAAACTAGACATTTAAACAAAAGCTGGTATACATAACAGATGGGAATAATAAATTACCATAATGGCAACACTTTCCATATTATCTTTGAGCATGAATAGTTTCACAGGTATATACAAAAAAGAAAGTGTAGTGAACTACATTAAAAAACACAGACTGCAAATATCTATGCTACAAGAGACACATTTGGAAAGAAATGAGCATGTTAATTTGATAAAGAAAAGATTTCAGGATGGTTATTCAGCAGAATATCTAGGACAATGGAAAAGGGGAGTACTTACATTAATTTCTAGAGAAGCTCCAATAGTGATAGAAGAAACATAAAAGTTAATAATGGTAGATTTATAGTAAGCGGCTACTGACAAGGGAGGAGGATTACACTGGCATGTATTTTTATTTCATCTAAAACTGCTACAATGGAGCTTAAGAAAATATTGGGAGAAATAATCAGCTTTAAGCAGGGACTATTACTTACAGGTGGAGACTGGAATTTGATTTGCAATAGTGAGGAAATATGGGGGGCTAGAAGGGAAATATACTGAAAAGAGGTCAATTTCTAATGAAATTTATGAAAACATTTTGTATGTAAGATGTGAATTCAGTAGTAGTAGGAGTTCAGAGAGAACTTGCATATTGTTCCCCATGGTACAAAAACTAGACCAGGCTAGACAGAAATTGTATTTCACAAGAATATTTGTATTTAATTGAAAGTGTTGATACATATCCAATAAGTACTTAAGATCACATGCCAATAATAACTAAAATAAAAATGCAGAATATTGAAATAAAAATGAAACACTGGTGCTTTCCCCCACCTATTTGTTAAACAGAGTGGAATTTAAGGAATGGATAGTATAAATTATTTGAGAGTTATTAGACAGAGGGATAAAATGAAAGTGGAGTTTAACAATAGGGTAGAAATAAAAGAAAAAGAGATATAGTTAAGAATTAACAAAAAATATTTAGAGGGAATGACAAAGGTTAAACTATTGCAAACTGGGGGAATCTCACAGAACAAGAAAAGAAGCAACTGCATAGTGCTAAAGAGAAAATAAGGGGCTACCTGGATAATGTACATGAGTTCAGAAAGACTACTGTTAAGAAACCATTTTTCTATAATGACCCCATAGTACAAAAGCTTTTAGCACAATAGCTCAGGCAACAGAAAGCAGAAAGAGTTGTTCCCAAGCTTATTGTGTCTATACCAAGGAAAATAGCCAGAGATCCTGTAGAGCTACTAGAAACACTTCAGAAATGTTATGAAAATTTGCATAAAGCAAAGAAATTGGAAATCAAGAAAAAATACAAATGGAAATGTTTCTGGAAGAAGTAAATCTGCCAAAGTCAGAGGTAGATGAGACTCAATTATTAACAGTTAGGATACCAGGAGACGAGATAAAAATAAAGATGTTTAACCAAGCTATAAGAAAGTCTCCAGGAATAAATGGTATGGAATATGCCAAGTTTAGAGGTAGATACTGCTCAATTATTAACAGTTAGGATAGGAAGAGATGAAACAAAAATGGTGACGCATAACCAACTTAGAAGAAGGTCTCCAGGAATAGATGGTATTCTTGTGAAAGTCTGTAAGCTAGGAAGGAAGAAAGTGATAAAGATCTGGAAGGTTTTGTTTAAAAGTATATTAAACGCCAGAGAAGCAGCAACATCCTGGAAGAAAACTGTCGTGACTGTAATACCTAAAGATGGTAAAAACACATCTGATCCAGCTTCATATAGACCAATTTCAATTTTAAATCATGATTATAAAGTGTTTATGTCTATAATGACTATACAAATGGCAAAGGTGATATCAAAATTGATAGATATGGATCAATGTGGTTTTGTGGAGGGGAAGAAAATATATGACAACATTAACAGAATAATGATGATCCAGAGGGAAGCAGAATATATAAAAAATGCCACAGTTTTTGGTGGGTCTTGATGCATAGAATGCATTTGGCACAGAAAGCTTGGATTTTATGAGTATGGCAATGGAATTGTTTACAGTCCCTGGCAGAATAATAAGGTTAATTAGAAGGATATATGAAGGATTGGAGGTGAAAATTAAAGTTTGTGGGGGGGGGGTCTTCTCTGATAACATTCTGTTTGAACAGAAGAACCAGAAAGTGGTGTTGTCTTTCCCCTTTGTTATCTGTGTTATATTTAGAACCATTGGGAAAGAACATAAGGGAATCAGAAATTCAAGGATATAATTGGCATGGTAATCAGGAAAAACTGGCTTTACTTGCAGATGATATTATTTTGTATCTGATAAAACCAAAAAAGGACATTTCAGTATTGTGGAACATTCAGAGACAATTTAAAGTATTTTTTGGATACAATATCAATGAAGATAAAATAAAGGCAATAGCTATAAATAATGTACCCACACATAAATTGATTCAGCAATATCCATTTTATGGGGACATGATAAAATTAACTACTTAGCTTAGGAGTATGGGTTGAAAAGGATTCTGTTACTGCAGGTAAGGATATGTGGGATGGCACTAAACAAAAGATAATGCAAAAACTGAGAAAATGGAATTGCTGTTTTATGGATATAGTTAGCCAGATATAAGCAGTGACATTGTTTTTAGTCCCTTTAGTTTTATACACAGTTCAGGCATATTTTTATCAACCAGAGGAGAAGTTGTGGATAGCAGTTAATAAAGAGCTGAAAGATTTTATCTGGGAGGAGAAGTGGACAAGAGTCAAGTGGGATACGTTGATCCTTCCAATAGAACAAAGTGGTTTTGGATTACCTGATTTGAAGGGTATTTCACAGCTACACAATTAAGGTTCCAATACATAGCACAAGCAGAAAGTTACAATTCAAAGTGGAAAGGTATGATGATGATGAAACGAGGGAAAGTTCAAAAAATAAGGACAAACTGAGATTTTGGATACAGATCTTTAAGGAGAATAACAGTAACCATACAGAATATTATATTCATAAAGTAATAGAAAGTATTCCAAGAACTAAGCCAACATGGAAATGGAGAAAGAAGATTCTGCCAATAGGGATGATTGGAATTAGAAAAAAACAAAACAAACACCTCAGCAGGATAAAGTGCCTTTGCAAAGCAAAAAAGCAGAACAGCAAAACAATCCCAAAGGCACACCAGTGGCTAATAATCCAGGATTCCAATGTAAAAAAAGAGAGAGACCTTTATTGTAGCAGAACTTCTCAAAACAGTAAGCGCTTTCACGTTATATAAACGCTTCTTCAGACTTCAACATAATACAATGAATTTCATGCCTTTAAATTCTAGAGTCACTGAAAACTTAATTAATCAATCAATTAAACAGTGTTTTAAATTATTAAAGTGCCAGTGCTCAAAGAATAGATGAATAACAAAGACATAAAATAAAAACATAAAATACATGGTAAATTATGCATATATATTTTTTCTCTATTTTTTAAAAAACTGCCATGAAAGATTAACATAAAAAATTCTTATAATATATTAAAAAAACTTAATGCTTAAAAGCCTTGGCTGCTAAAAATGGTTTCAAAGTAATTTTTTCATTTAGGCCATATTTATGTGCCTGAAGTCTAAGGATCCATCTATTCTCAACCTCCTCTGTGCGATTCTTGATGTTCCCTAACCTACTATTACTTTTAACCAATTCTAAAACCTTGAACTTGAAATGATGTAGAGACCCTTTCTCCATGACATGTCGTGCTAATGCGTTGGTCATATCTTCCTTATTAACTGCATAGGCATGTTCTCTTATGCGTTCACGCAATGTGCGGTTTGTTTTGCCTACATAGTATTTCTGACAAAGTTGACATTGAGCCAAATAAACTAAGTTCTTAGATCTACAGGGAAAAGTGCCTGCTCTCTGTGATTTAGGCACTTTTCCCTGTAGAACTTGCAACCAATGTAGATTCATAACAGAAGAAAATGCATTCATTCATCCACACACTGGAAGAATTTACACTTTTAGGTGCTATGCTGACTGTAATTGGTTAAAAGTAATAGTAGGTTAGGGAACATCAAGAATCGCACAGAGGAGGTTGAGAATAGATGGATCCTTAGACTTCAGGCACATAAATATGGCCTAAATGAAAAAATTACTTTGAAACCATTTTTAGCAGCCAAGGCTTTTAAGCATTAAGTTTTTTAATATATTATAAGAATTTTTTATGTTAATCTTTCATGGCAGTTTTTTAAAAAATAGAGAAAAAATATATATGCATAATTTACCATGTATTTTATGTTTTTATTTTATGCCTTTGTTATTCATCTATTCTTTGAGCACTGGCACTTTAATAATTTAAAACACTGTTTAATTGATTGATTAATTAAGTTTTCAGTGACTCTAGTATTTAAAGGCATGAAATTCATTGTATTATGTTGAAGTCTGAAGAAGCGTTTATATAACGTGAAAGCGCTTACTGTTTTGAGAAGTTCTGCTACAATAAAGGTCTCTCTCTTTTTTTACATTGGAATCCTGGATTATTAGCCACTGGTGTGCCTTTGGGATTGTTTTGCTGTTATGATTGGAATTAGGGCAAGAGGGGGCTGGAATTTACTTGAAAAAGAAACTGGCAAAAGAACCAAGGTATTGGGAGAAAATAATTAGAGAAGGAAAGGTAATATAATGGGAAGAGGCTGAGAATACATTTGGACTGCATGCTAGAGATAGCCTTCCCTATGAAGGATTGATATTAGAGTATAGGCAAAGAGAAAGGAAAATGGAGATCCTAAGTGAAAGACCAGCACTGGTAGAGATTGTAGTAGAATCTAAAACTGAAGCTGCTGTTAAAAAATGGATAATTAGTAGATCATATAAAATATTTTGCATGATAATCATAGGAATCAATCAGGCAAGACTAGAAAGGCTTGAGAAGAGAAACTGGATAAGCAACTCACAAAGAAACAATGGGAGGATATATGTATGGCTCCCAAGTATGCCACAAAGTCTAGAAGATTTAGGATTTTTGCTTGGAAGTGTTTGTATAGGTATTTTACACCCCAAGCAGATGCTAAAGAATTTTTCTGCAGGTAGATTGCAAATGCTGGAGGTATGATGAAGAAGAAACAGGTTAATTGGGAACATGTTTTTTGGGAATGTAATGAGCTGGCAGACATTAAAAATTCCTGCAGACTACTCTGTCAGAAATATTTGGTGAGCAAATTGGTGTAATTAAGGAAATTATATGTTTGAGCTGTGATACATAATCAGAATTGTCTAGACGTAGTAAGGTCTTGCTGAGATTAATTGTGATAGCTACTAAAAAAGCAATTACTAGAAAACAGAAATCAAAGCCTAACCAACCATACTAAAAGTAGCGAATATAGTAACAGAGATAAAATAAATGGATGTGGGATCTTTAGAAAATGGTAGGAAAAAATTATATAGAAAAAATGGGAATTGTGGGAACAATACATGCAGAATGTTTTGGAGGAGGAATGAGATTTAGGGGAAGGCAGGAACTGAATGAGCTACGTAATGTTCGATTGATTATGACTGTATAGAAGATTATATGTGATGTATAATGTTTATAGCTAAAAACATGTCAATACTGTTTGTTTTCACTTATATAAGTGTATGATTGTCTATGTCATAAGTAATAATTCAATAAAGATGTTTCTTGTTTAACAAAAAAAGACAAGATTGTTTTGGCAAACATTTAAAAACATTGTTAGTCATATCACAGTCAGGTCAGCAACTAACACATCTCTTACAAAAACATAAACCACCTATGAGTTTAAAAACTATATAATTACCACTTTATATATTGGGTAATGCAAACAACTCATATGCCAGTAACCTATTAATAAACTTAAGTTTGACTTTATATTTTAAGGAAATTCCTTCTGAACAATTAAGAAACCCACAAAGGAACTAGACAAAAGATCTTTAGTTAAATACTACAACATTCACACACATTTCTTTCTGGTTAAAACAATTGACAGGCCTTTGACTTTTATCTTTAATCTATTTATTTCCGTTAGCATTGTACCAGATCCCATCAAACATGATATAATTATTTCACTACCTAAATTTTCTTCTGCAACATACCCCCAAAATTTCAGACATATTGCAAACGTATGTCTCCTCACAAAATTCTTGAACAAAATTAATCTACAAACATCTTTAAAGACATTAACAGCTATGGGCTACTAACAGATGCACATCATGATTTCAGAACTGGCTTTAGCATAATAATATCTAGTAGATGACAATATCAGCAGCAGTAGGAATCATAGCTTACTCACTACAGAAGTATTTATTTACATGACCTGAACTTTTTAAAACTATAAATCATGGCCTGCTTGGGTTTGATTCAGTTACAGCAAAATTGCTACAGAATTATTTAACAGTCATAACATTACAGATTTCTGTTAATGCATCACACCCTTTAAAAGATACCTTCCACCGTGAAGTAGCTCAAGGCTTAGTTCTTTGTTTTTCTGTCATTTTACCAATGATGTATCACTCAGTCTACTCCCTTTAAAAGTAACACTTTATGCTGGTTACTTTATTCAATCTGATAAAACCAACTAACCTATAAAAATACCCTTTGATCTCACAAGTGTATATAAATAAACTATTTATTCATAATAATTCTATGTTGTTTGCCAGTATAACCTTGTAGACACAACTTCACTCAAACTATATGATCTTCAAAATAATCCCCTTCTTAAAATGACCCAGCAAAAATGCTTCGGCTTAATACTCATCTCCTATACAACCTTTATTGTACTCATAGAAACAACAGTACAACAAACTATTTCACATTTAAAATGTCATAGATTATCATCACCTGTTAGCTCCAGAAATCAGAAGATCTCTATTCAGTAATATCATAATACCCAGACTTAAATATGGCCTTCACATTCTTGCACTTCACTCCAGCAATAACACACACACTCTCAGACACACACACACACACACATACACACACGCACACACATCAAAGTGCAGTAAATAAAACATGGTGCTGTCTTCTTTTTTGCAGATTTAAGAACCTTTCACTGTAATTCATTAAAGAAATATCGCTGGCTACCAATTCATTGAAGATTGGTTCTACAACTAAACAGACTTGTTTTCAACATACTATGTCCCCACTATTATCCACCACTGTATAACAAAATTTAATCAGAACTACATACTGCTCTTTTTGAAACAACAGTGACAATGGTCTTGAACTAATCAAACCCTCTTTTAAGTTTTTAATAAGTAAGAGAGTTTCCAAAATAGAACTTGTCTATTGGAATATTTCTCTACAGGACATTAGAGATGAAAAAACTATCAATTCGTTCAAGACAAAGGTAACAAGTTTTCTCTTCAAGGAAAACAAATGTATCTGTGTCAGGGACAATTCAACTAAACTCTGCTATCATGCACATATTCATTAAAGATCTGTGGGCAGTCCTAATTCTGTAAATATGTAATTATGCAATAAGTAGTCATTATTATTAAAAAACACACACACTGATTGGATGGCCCAATCAGTGTGCCCATTATAAATCCAACAAACCTTAACAGAAACAAATTCAACTGCTAAACTATTTACAGCAGTCAGATCATTTTTACTTGCATAAGTTATTGAAAGCAAATACTGTACCTGACAAAATGTTCCTATTTTCCCTCTGTCCCTCATAAATCTTTTCATTTTGTGGTAAATCACCAAGTGTACAGTCGCTAGACAATGGCAGGCAAGTTTCATATTTCATATCGCTCAGAAAACAAAACAAAACCTCTTCTACTATTAACTTTTAAATGGTTCTATTATGAAACATAGACTCCCTAGAAGATGTTAAGCAGAAAGGATTTTAAAAAATGCCTGACACTCAGAAGGGTGAAACAAAATCTATTTTAAGTGTTTCTGCAAGGGGCAAGCTCCTCTGCACCCTGATATGGGGGCAAGCCTCCCCATACTGCCAGAACCTTTATATACCAACACCAGAGTCACACCAACGTGAAGAAGGGTGAATCTTCCAAAACAAGTAAATCTTTGTCAGTGCCCCATTAGAAACCACACTGGCAATTATTTTCTATGGGAAGCAACGTTATGCTGTTTCACCTCGAGCATGTGTAGTGGAGTCATTTGAAACTGAATTATGCTAATATGCTTGATTCTGCCATTTCTCCCCATAACTAATTTAATATTCAAAAATGTGCATGCTACTTGGATAGACCAATCAGCATGTTCATTATAATGCAAGTGTTCCTGGCAGAAAATACAGTAAAAGAATTTTTTTCTGCTGCTAGGCAGAGAATTTTAACTTAAAAAAATCTCATGCCAGTAAACTGCTCCGTGCAGCAAAATATTACAATGTGATAACAAAAGAGAGAAAGAAAGGAAAAAAAAGTCATGGCTCACACTTCCTGGTGTTCCTGCTCTGAGATATCTATCATTATTTAGTGATATCAGCCTCAGTGGTTTGTCAAAAAACAGCTGCTTTTACAAAGAACAGACCCACAATATGACTCATCAATTTACACCCTCTATGAAAATCTAAACAGTTGAAAGGTACAGTTATGTACCATGATAATGAAAATTCTTAAATAACTAAAAAAAAAAAAAAAAAGACAGAGATAGCAGTGTACTTTGTGGCCATTTACCTAGAGCATGTACAGTTTACAGCTTGCATGCCCCAAATTACTAGAAGCTGGGACTGGTAAACATGTTTTTCAACCTCAATCTGCACAAAGTCAAAAATAAGAGGGGGCAAAGGCCCAAAAATAGGGTCAGATTTTAAATACTGCTCTTATAAACTTAGAAAGTTGCTAGAGTAACAGGTTTTGAGTTAGCATGCATTTTCTTGAAGGCTACAAAGTCGGAAATTCAAACATGTGTCATTATTTCATGACTTTGGTCCTCCATGGTTTGTCAAAAAACACAGATTTTATGAGGAACAGATTAAAAATATAAGGCAAAAACCTGAATATTTTTCATACCTCTCAACTGTACTGATTTTATCAAAATGTCAAGATTTTTGTCTCATATTTTTGGTCCATTTTTCATAAAATTGTGGTTTTCCTGCAAATTAGTGGCAAATCATTAATGATTTAAGTTAGAAAATAATGACAGACAATTGAGTTTCAGACTTCATACCCTACAGAAAATTCATGCTAATGCAAAACCTGTTAGTCTATCAAATTTCTAAGGTTGCAAGAGCAATATTTAAAAATTGTCCCTATTTTTGGTCCTATGTCCCACTTTTACTTATGGCTTTGTCCAGATTTCTTGATGTAAGAAGTTGAGAGGTATGACATTCTACAAAAATATGGGCAGTTGAATGTTATGCTCATGAAAGAACACTAGTGTTTGTTTACTCAGTGATATTATTTAGAAAAGTGAAAACTTTTTTCTTCTTAAATAATGTCATTGTATAATAGCAATAATCTACTCCTGTATGGGTAAGGCAAGCTTTACCCACATTTGGCTTTATTTAATCACTTGGATTTTGCCCTCATGATCAAACCATGTCAGCTATGGGTAAGTCCTGTGTTACCCATACCAAGTCATGGATTATTTAAAAATGTTAAACACTGTAAATAAAAAAAATCGGTACTTACGTATTATCGCAACCAGATTTTCGCGATAATGCTGGTTGCTTCTGTTTATGGTAAGAAATAGCAATAAACTTTTCTAAAGTATAATAACATATTTTCTGTAATGTTTTTAAGTTTTAGGAATGTTTACCATTCAAACCACTGAGAAAAATAAGTGCTGAAAAAAGGTTCCCCGTTTTACCGCCAGCATCTCATGTCAGCTAAGCATGTCCCATACTACTTTATATGCGTTCCTTTTCTCGTGCTGTGTTGATGTTGTCAAAGCCATAGCAAACAGGATTTTGAAAGCTATATAATTATTTACATTTTTATCTGTACAGTTCTTTACTGAGCAATCCACATCTTCTCAGCTTTGTATGCAGAAAAGCATTACAACACCAACTAGACAATCCATATTTCTTGAGCCGTAAAATCACCTAACAAAATCAATGCAATTAAAATAGACACTGCACTAAAAACAGAAGCAATCAGTACTGTCCTCTTATAACAAAGTTTAGTAAAGTATGTTTTATTTTTCCTGACAACCTTTCATTATATTGTTTGTAACAGTTTAAGCATTAAATACTTTACCTACATTAAATTGCATGTGTCCAATTTACTCTATACTGTTTGAAAAGGTGTAACCATTAAATACTTTACCTAAATTACTTTGCAAGTGTCCAGTTTCTTCTTTTTAACCAAAACATTCAGTTAAAATAAGCTAAACTTGAAGAATAATCTTTCCGACTTGTGTCCTGTTTGTTATAAGTCCAACAATAGCAAAGTAAAGCTGAAAAATAATCTCAGGAAAGCACCTAACATTGTACAGTAAGTCCCACAGTCCTTTCAGGCCAAATATATGTACACTCGCAACCACTGATACCGCTATAACTGCTGAATTCAACTCTCCATGTCTTTACAGCACGCTACCCACAAATCCTAAAATTGTACGTGTTAATTGTTTAAAAAAAGCACCACCAATATCCCAACACACTTCATAACAGCTCTCCCTTTCCTAATACAGTTCATTTTTGCTGTTTAAGTAAACGTCCAAAACATATACCGTTTTGCAAAATCTGGTTGCGATAATACGTAAGTACCAAAAAATCTATAGCATTCCAGGACCCTTTTCCTTTTTTTCACAGTGCACAATGCCACTAGCCAGTCCACTGCTTCATCAAGATTTCTTTTACTATAATTTTTCCACTAAGCTAACCAATATATTAAATTGTAGCAACTTATTGACAGATTTTCTCCAAACAAGGCAGAAGTCAACTGTCATACCACAGCTGTGAAGTTATGTTTTTTGTAATTGAATACATAAAAATTTACTTAAAAGAAAGTCAGGAAAAACTATACAAAAGAACAATTAACTGTACAAGTAAGTAAGTAAGTGTACATTGAAGGACAAAAGACAATATTTAAAACAGATGCTTGTTAACACAGTTACTCTAACTGCATTTAAATAGTTTTTTCCTACAAGTTTGTAAAGAATAATGTAGCCTACAATAAAGTCTTTAAAATCATTTGGTACCTGAATCAAATATGTTCCCCTACTTGTCTCTCATCTCCGATTCCAAGGCTAAATGAAAGCATACCTTTCCACTGTCTAGATTTTACAGAATGTCCAGATTTTTACCTCATATATTTGGTCTGTTCCTCATAAAATTTGCATTTTTTTTTGCAAATCATTGAAGGTTTGATGTCACTAACTAATGACAGGCATTTCAATTTCAGACCTGATATCCATCAGAGAATTCATGGTAATAAACCATCTTTCATTCTAGCAACTTTCTAAGTTTATGAGCAACATTTAAAATGTGTCCAAACTTTTGGGCATTTGTTCCCTCCCCCCCATTATTTGTCTTTCTCCAGATTTCTTGTGCTGAGAGGCTGAAAGGAGTGCCTAAAACGTATTCCTCCCATAGCCCTAACTGGAGTAGACTGCCCGGGTAAGTAATTCTCAATCTAACAATTGCAAGTTTAGCAATAAATATGTCTAATTTAGAGTCCTTCTCATTAATTGTTTCTTTGCTATCAGAGACAGATAGGGTACACACTCTTGTGTTAATCTAGAGCAACTGCAGTTTTGAAACAACCCACCTCTACTTTGCCGCTGCCTCTGTCAGCTCTTTCACATGACTTTGTTCCAAACCATGTCTTTGTGAACATTTGTAGCATACATGACTGACTGTTGAATATCAAGAAAGATATCCTGTCGTGTAGAATCCAGGTAAAATGCTTTCCCGCTTCCAGGTTTCAATAAAGTTAATTCATTCTATAATCCAAACTAAAGAGGAAAATATTAGCACTATTTTAACTTTCACTGCAAGTTTGTGGGTTACCAATTCAAACAGCAGGCCAAGCAAAAGGAGGAAGAGCAGCAATCCCAGTTCAGCACTCTTTGGGTGTTAGTATCTTCCAAATCAAAATAGATGTTTTTTTTTTTCTCTATATAACAAGCTGTTTAGAATGCACCATTTCAAAATAATGTACTTCAACTTTTAATTTAACATGAGTGCCGACACTGTTCCATTCTATTATACACAGTTGCTTCATTCAGAAGAAAACTTCTTACTCCTCCTCCTTTCTTAACCACCACTGAGTGTATTTCAGAGATTTCCCAAGAAATGTCGCTTGGTTGGAAACATGTTTTTCAAGTTATAGCACCCAGTTCCCTGTCTTGACAGCCATTTTTTTTCTTTTTTCCTCCTTTCTTTCCTTCATTCCTTCCCTCCTTCCCTAGCAATGCAGTTTCCACAGTCAATGAGCTGCCACTGAAATGCTTTCCTTTTTGTTTGCTATGGATTGATAAGCATCTGATGGTAATAGCGCAGACCTCCTTGGTTGTGTTATATTGAGAAAAATATGTTTTATTTTAATAATTATGGTAAACTCTGCATTACAGGAGATGATTCCTTTTCATTAAGTAACAAAATTACCTTTTACTAAGGAAATGTTGTTTAAACATTTTATTGCATAACCAGTATTTCCCCTGCATAAACTAATAGATTGTCATTTTAATTTTCTTTTCACATCTCGTTGTTTTTGTCTCCTGTGTTTCCTGTACTTCTTGAACTGCAACATAATCGTCTTTTCTAAGATATTTCCTTGAAAAATTGCACCAAATGCATTTTTTTTGTTTAATCTTTTCTTTCAAAAAGTGGTTGCTGCCTTAATATTCCACTCCTATGATCCCCAATAATCACTTTTAATATCATGAGACATTTTTTCAAGCCGACTTTTGCTTCTTTAAAACACTTCTTTAAAAGTTGCCATTGTAAAATAACATTTCACTTATTTTCTTCTATTTTCTGTTGATAGTATCTCTCTCTCTCTCGCTATCTCATTCTAGGCATGCTATGTATATTGTATATTCAAGGTAACACTGGAGCAAGACTTACATGAAATACAGGTTTTTTTGGTAATCTATACAGTCCAATAAAACAAAATAACTGTCTTCTTGTCTTCCATTTCAAAACAAAGCAAACATAGTACCTTTAGTTACTGTTGATATGAATATCACCAAAAAACAGATTCATAAGAGTTGTAAGGTACACATTGAAGGAAATGGTGTACAAATAGTATTTACAACTGTGTTATCATCATCTCAGGGTGATTTTTAGATCCCCATGCTCATTTGGTGACATAGTTTCATCAAATAAATCAGTTGCTGAAAGCACTACGAATCTTGTAAAGTAACTTATGTTCTGATCTACTGCATTAAGTGTATTTTACTTTGCTTCTATACTGTTCACATGATAATTAAGTTTGAAAGAGACGTAATGTGCCTTTCCTTATTGAAATAGGTGGGGCAGAGGAAAAAGTAGAT
Source organism: Protopterus annectens (assembly GCF_019279795.1). Lineage (NCBI taxonomy): Eukaryota > Metazoa > Chordata > Ceratodontiformes > Protopteridae > Protopterus > Protopterus annectens. The sequence continues at coordinate 712,798,100 of NC_056744.1, forward strand.
AATGTGGCATTTGTCTATTTTTCCTAGTGTATAGATGGTAACTCCAACCCTAGACACTGCACTCTACACATATTACAAATACCAGGTGCATGTACAATGAAAAGCTATAACCTTATGCTTGTCAGTAACTACCATGTCTATCACTTCAACTTGATAGTGTTTTATGACTGGTTGCCAAAATGAATGCACGCAAATGTTGGTGATCCTGTTCTTCACTGATTCTGAAGTTGTTCATCTTAGCTAAACACCCAACACAATAAGTGTAGCCCTTAATAGTATTCATTACGTCTTAACATTAAAAAAACATAGTACACGAGAGATGCACATACACAATTTCACTGAAAGCAAAAATTTCACAGTCAAGCAAGGCTGTCAAGGACACACATACTACATCCACCACAGATAGTTTCCACCAGACATGCAGATCAACCTTTTCTATGGCACTAAAAAACAATCTTCCCAAACCTCAAAGACCTCCTAAGCCTATAAACAGCAATGCCTATTCTCAGTAATCTCTAAAGCACTCACCAAAAGCAACATCAAACACCACACATATTCCTATACCCAGTGAAGCCCCAACAGCAAAGCCCATAAGACAAGCCGACACATCACCCAAGACTCTTGTCTTAGGGAACTACATTGTATGACACACAGATGCTCCACTCACCAATCTAAACAAGAAAATGCTAAAAGTTAGTTTCTTATCTGGAGCCAGGATCCACCAAGTTATGCATGCACCAAAGTCACTATACCACAGATACCAGTATATAATTCTACCATAGTCCATGTGGGAGCTAATGACCTGAAATGTACTGCCCTGGACTATATGAAGAGAGACACAGTTGCTGTCTCTGATATGTGTCTCAGGAGCAGCATTCTACCTTCACCAAGGATGATACCGCAGTATGAACAAAAGATAATTGGCTTTAGTAATTGGCTTAGTTTCTGGTGTCTTTTCAGAGTGATTCAATATGCATCAGCATGAGAGAACATGATTAACAGACCATGTTGCATTGCAAAGGAAGGTCTGCATCTGTCTGCCCTAGGCTTCCAAATATTGACTAAGACTTTATTTTCCCTCTTAGAACCTTTTTTAGCAAAGCCAAACTGACAAACCTAACTACATAGCAAATAAAACCCCGTCTAAATAAGAAACTCCATACCCTAAAAGCTCTACTCACTCTGGAGAATATAAATATCTGTGCTATTACTGATGCATGGCTTAAACCAGCAGAAAGTACTCCAGCAGTGCAAGTCTTCAGTGCCTTCCACACATTCAGCCCTTCAGGCCCACAGACAGGTACAAAAGGTGAAGTCTCAATCCATATTAGCACAATCATAACTCTACATTGGTTAAAAGGGATGATGCCCTGGAATTTATTCATGTACAAATCACTATACCCTCTATGTTCCTAGAATCCCATAACTTGTACCTAGACCTACTGGAGACACTAACTATTAAACCAAATACCCTATTCATGGGAGACTTTAACTATTCCCCTACAGACTGGGAAACATGCAGTCTCAATGATTCCTGGACGTTATTAACACAAATAACCTTGACTAGATAGTGTGCACTCCCAACAGATGATAGCATACTGGACCTAGTACTCACCAATATGGCAGAGCAGTGCAACCCCACCCCCATGTCATGCCCTCACCGATGAGGTCGGACTACAAAGCTGTCTCCAAAATAAAAATTAACTTGGTAACACCAGCAAACCCTGTTAAGAATTAGGAACTATTCCAAAGCACATTACACCATATTAAGTATCAAAATTCATTCCCCTCCCAACTCTAAGTTCAAAACAACCTATGCATAACTGCTCACAGAAACCCTGTACAACCATGTAAATGGCTATATACAGGATGCTATACCTACTAGAAGTAAGCCCAAAACAAACTCTAAAAACAACTGACGCTAGTAGAATCTTAGCCTTAATAGGGTATTTAAAAAAAGGAAAAAGTTATGGCTAAAATCAGAAAGAGCTACTCCCATAATAGGTTCATAGGTTCATAGGTTGATACTAGGCTGTCTGCCCTAGGGCATTTATAAGCCTAGCCAGAGTGTGTTTGGCTTTCACCACCCTTTTAGATTAGTTGACTGTGCCTCTGTATAGTAGGTCACAGAAGATAGCCCTTTTAAGGTTAGTTTACTGTGCCTCTGTCTAGTAGGGACATAGAAGAGATCCCAGGGGTAAACCTACGATCTCCCATCCACTCGTCAAGATTTCTCTTGAAGAGGATCATTGAGGGGCTCTGCCTAACATGGATTGGGATTTTGTTCCAGAGTGAGAGGAGCCTCTGGGATATGAATCTGTCCCTCCAGCATGTCCTATTTATTTCTGTGCTGAGGTTTAAGTCCCTGGAGCATGTAGCTCTAAGGGATTTGGATTTCCTATGGTGGAGCATGTCCATTAATTCTGGGTTGGACATGGGTTTATACGTCAGGCACAGATCGCCTCTGAGTAGGTGGTAAGCAACCGAATAGAGCTGGAGTTTCTTTAGCCTAACTGCATAGGGCATCTGTTTGAGTCCCTTGATCCTCTTTTTGAGGTACTTTTGGGGTCTTTCCAGTTGCTCAGGTGTCGGGTAAGGTACATCTCAAATGGGGCATTGTATTCAATTATGGGCCTGATGAGTGATGGGTAGAGGGGCACAATGACCTCTCTTGATCTAGATGTGAACCCTTTCGTGATAAGGTCGGCTATATAGAAGGTCTTTCTAACCACTTTGGCAATGTGATTGTCAAAGGAGAGATTGCTATCTACTTGGGTCCCCAAATCCCTAATTACTTCTTCTGTACTTAATGGATTATCACCTATGTGGTAATTTGTGGGCACTTTGTTTTTCCCAAAGGGGATGACTATGCACTTTTTGGCATTTAGCTTTAGGCCATGGCTCTGGCACCAGTTATCCATCTCTGTGAGACCGTTTTGGAGGATGCTTGTTTCATTCGGCGAGTTGATTATGGCACCCAGTTTGTAGTCATCTGCGAACTTGGTGAGCCATAGTCCTCCCGTGTTAGCCTGTACCTCAGAGAAATATATACCAAACAAGAGAGGTCCCAGAACTGAGCCTTATGGGACACCACTTGTAACTGGTTTAGAGTCTGACATGGCACCTGCAATTCTGACCATGTGGGTTCTATCCCTGAGCCAGTTTGCAACCCATCTTGTGACATAGGGGTTGATATTTAAGCTGGTGAGCTTATTTATGATGCCCGAGTGGGGTGTTGTGTCGAAGGCTTTTGCGAGGTCCAGGTAGGCTGTGTGGACTACCTTCTCTTCATCTATGGCCTTAGTGACTGTTTCAAAGAAGTTGACCAGGTTCAAGAGGCAAGATCTGCCCTTAACAAAGCCGAATTGGGTAGAATCCAGTGTTTGGAAGTTCCCAATGTCTTTGTATATGAGTTCCATGATGATACGCTCCATAGCTTTGCAGACCAGGCTAGTCAGGCTTATAGGGTGATAGTTTCCGGGGTCCATTGTGGCACCACCTTTGTGGAGTGGGACCACTGTTGCTGTACGCCATTCCTTGGGTACATATCCTGTAGTAAGGCTGAGATTGAACAGTGACTTTATGTGAGGGTTCAGTTCTTCTTGGAGCTCATGTAAGACGCAGCCCAGGACACGGTCCGGTCCCATTGATGCTGTGTTTTTTGCTTTGGAAAGGGCAGCTTTCACCTGTGCATCTGTGATGTCAGGGAGGCTACACTCTGTTGGGATAGACATTTGCTCTTTTGGAGGGAAGGGGGGGAGAAGTTTGCACTGAACCTGTCTGCCAGGATGTTGGCAATGTCAGTGGGTTCAGTGTATTTTTTGTCATTTTGCACTAACTCAGAGCATATCTGGGAGTTGCCACCCAGGTTCCTGACATAACTAAAGAAGGCCTTGTGATTATCTTTAGCGTCTTGTGCAATTTTTCTTTCGAAGCTGGCCTTAGATGATTTTATGGAGGATTGTAGTTTCTTGCTAGTACTGATCAGAGATGCCTTCCCTTTTTGGGATTTTGCTCTATCATGTAGTAGCTTCCTCCTTCTGTTGTATAGCTTATTTATGTCTGGGGTCCACCAGACAGGTCTCCTGCCTTTGGAAGAGTGAGTCTTGGTTTTATTTGGGATAGCACAAGCCATGCATTCCTGTAGTTGTCCATAGAATGCATTTGTAAAGGATTCTGCGGTTTGGGCTGTATTTTCCACTGGCCCGGGGGCTTTGAAGGATTCCACCTCAGTTTTGAGAAGTGTGAAGTTTGCTTTCGAGAAGTTCTTCACGGTGGTTTCCTTGGCTGGAGGTGGGGACGGGATATGGATGTCCAGTGAGATTAATTTATGGTCAGATCTTACCAATGAGGGGTATACCTCTGGTATGGAACATGGAGTCCCCATGTTGGTGATGATCAGTTCCAATATGTTTTCCCCTCTTGTGGGAGTGGTGACCAGTTGTTTCATAGCATTTGAGTTTATAAATTCTAGGAACCATTGGGCGAGGGTGTTGGGGCTTGAGTAGTGCTCCCAGTCTATGTTTGGGTAGTTGAAGTCACCCAATATAATGGTGTTTGGAGAGACCTTCATATTCTCCAGTGTTCTCAGGAAAGCAGAGTGGGGTTCCTGAGTTTGGGAGGGTGGTCTGTAGCAGGCTACAAACTGAAAGGCAGTTTTGCCCACTGTTAGTTGCACATGGATGGTCTCCGATGCTTCATGTAGTGCCACTAATCTGGAGGTGTGGGTATCTTTGATGAATATGGATACTCCCCCTCCTTTTGTGGTTCGGTCCGAGTTTTGGGTCCGAAAAGCATGGTATGAAGTATAACCTGGTAGTGTTGGGGTGCTCTCGGGAGCCTTGAACCAGGTTTCTGTTACTGCACAGATATCAATATTCTCCATACTGAGGAGAGCCTCGAGTGCATGCATCTTGACGTTTAGACTTCTGGCGTTGAGCAGCATTACCCTTAGTTTCTTTTTCCTTGTGTTGTCTATGGAGGTGGGTTTGCCTTTTGAGCCTTGCCTAAAAAAGGCACTATGGGGGTGGCAAGAGCCTTAGCCAGTATTCAAAAGCCCACGGGTGGCAGGTGCAAGCCGTCCCTAGCGAAGCAATGTGGCTTGTCGAGCATGTCATCCCAGGCTGACAGACACTGGATCCCCTTTGAATGACACCAATACTTTAGCCAATTGTTAAAATTGATCATTTTGTCTTTATACTGTGGCATCATTCTTGGTGAGGGTAAGATGCTACTCAAGGTCAGGGTCATACCGGCCTGGGCTACATTATCAGAGAGCTCTTCTATGTCTCTTTTCATGTAGTCCAGGGAGGTACGTCTCAGGTCATTCACACCAGCATGGACAATGACGGAGTCATATTTGTACTTGATGATAGCAGCTCTCTAATTAAACTAAATAGAAAACTAAGCAGACTAATTAAGTCAAACAAGGGCAATTATGAGGTCAAGATAGCCTCACAGGCTAAAGACAACCACAAGGCCTTCTACAGCTATGTTAGAAAAATCAAATGCAGCACACATTAGTGTGCAAAACTGCTGGTCAATGGTGCAACCTTCAATGACCAGAGCAACATAGCAAATTTACTGGCTGACAATCAGCTTAAACTTCACCCCCCAACACCCCCCACCTCCTTCAATGAAATACTTACTAGCATACCCCCCAACTATTAACAGGAAACAGGTCCTGGTGGTGCTCAGTAAGGCCAAACATATAGCCTCAATGGGCCCTAACAATATCACGGGATGCCTACTAAATAGCTGGAAAAATGACCTATCAGGACTACTTGTGTCAGTTTTCAACTATAGCCTCAAAACAGCCTTTGTACTATGAGAATGGAGGACTGCAATGGTTATCCCACTTCACAAGGGAATCAATTGTCCCCAGAAACTACAAACCTTTTAGTCTAACTAGTCTAATATGCAAAGCCAAGGAATGAATTATCATGGAAATGATCAGCAGAGACATAGGCAACCTTCAGGCACTGCACCCAACCCAGTTTGGCTTTGTCACTGGAAGATCCTGCCTATTAAACATGATGGACTTTTTTGTTTAGGTCAACAAGGTAATGGATGAGGTAAAAATGGTGCATGCCACCTACCTGGAAGTGGCTTATGCGTTCAATAAAATGCCTCACTCAGGTATAGTTGGCAAACTCACAGAACTGGGCATAAATCCCTAAATGACTCACTAGATTGCCAGCTAGCTCACAGACAAGATCCAGGGAGATAAAACTGGTGATACCACCTCCACTACAACACCAGTCACCAGTGGTGGTACCTCAGGACTCCATACTGGGACCACTCCTATATGATATCTACTTATCAGAGGTAAAGGTAATGTGGATGGCCTTTAGCTGACCAGTTTTGCAGATGACTGGAAAATGGAAGCTACCATAGATTCCTCTCATGACACAAACATCTTAAAAGTCTCACCCACGCAAATGATGGGTGTCAAAGTGATGAACTAAAACTCAATGCCAAGAAATGTATTATCATGCCTTTTGGGAAAACTGCCACCCAGGCTAATTACTCCATAGGTAAGACATGCCTAAAAGATGACTCAATAGTCAGGGATCTGGGAACATATGTAGACAGTAATCTGGCCTTTAAGCAACACATGGCCAAGTTAGTAAGAAAATCATTCTATTTTTCCCAACTTAAAAGTAAGAGCATGGCGTCCAGGTCCAAGGAATTCATAGTGCCACTTTATTCAGCCTTTATCAGACCCATCAGTGAGTATAATTCCCCATTCATCGTGTACCTGACCAAATATATACAAAAGTTGCAATGCCCACAAAGGTTCCTTGCCAGGAGAATCCAGGGTATAAACACATAGTCCTATATGGATCGCCTTAAAACCTTATGTCTATACTCTGTCTTTTTCAGGTTACTGAGAGGCAAACTATGCCTAGCATAAAAGGCATCCACATATCTAGCTCTGATGGGCCTTTTGCACATCCACAAAACAAACAGCATCAGAACCACTAGATACAATAATTTAAATTTTGCTTTTGACATAAATAAAACATGTTGGCAAGACAGATATATGTCTTAGAGAATTCCCATACACTGGAACAGGCTTCCCATCCATGTGAAGCAGAGTCCATTCCTAACCTTATTTAAGTGGAACCTTTCCCAATGGATGGGAAATCAAAAATTCACCCCAGGTCTGGACTCCCATTTCTGATAGAAAGAGGCAGACAGTAATGCCCAAACTAACATACCCCCCACACACACACATCACAATAGCAGGATAGAATAGGTGTGGTGTAATCCTTACTGCTACTGTGCATTAGCAGTCTCATGACTTAGCCCAGGTTAGTCACCTTGCCCTCTACGTCTCTCCATAGGTTCATAGATTCATAAGATGATACTAGGCTATTGGTCCTGAGGCCCTTATAAGCCTAGCCAAGAATTTTGCCCATGTTCCCCCAAAGTCAGCACTCCCCTGTCCAGCAGGGACACAGGTGGGATCCCCGGGGTGTATTTCCTGTTTCTCATCCAGTCATCCAGGTTCATCTTAAAGAGGGCTAGAGAGGTATTTTGCTTGACATGGAAAGTGAGTCTATTCCATAGATGGGGGAGTCTTTGGGATACAAATCTATCCCACCAACAAGTTCTATTAATGTCAAAGACCAGGTTTAGGCTTTGCGTGTGGGTTGCATAAGTGGAGATTGACTTACAGATACGCAGCAACCCTATCAAGGCTGGGTCTGAGGTGGCCTTGTATGCCAGACACAGGTCACCTCTGAGCAGTCTCTACGAGACTGAGTAGAGGGACAAAGCTTTTCACCTATCTGTATAGGATGGGTGTTTGAGACCCTGGATTTTCCTAGTCAGGAACCTCTGTGGTCTCTCCAGCTGCTGCATGTGTTTGGCAAAGTACATGCCAAATGGGGCATTGTACTTGATAATGGGTCTGATAAGGGAGGAGTATTGGGATGTTATGACCTCCTTGTTCCCGGATGAAATACCCTAACTTGTAGAAAGCCTTCTGTACAACAGAGTGCAACATGGTGGCCAAAAGTCAGGCTACTATCAACCTGGGTACCCAAGTCCCTCACGACTGATTGCATGCTTAGTACATTGTTATTAATGTTATAATTAGTGGGGATGTGATTTTTCCCAAATGGGGTGATGATGCATTTCTTGGCATTCACTTTGAGGCCATGCGTCTGACACCAGTCATTAGTTTGGGTAAGACCTTCTTGGAGGATGCTCATATCACTAGGGGAATTTAAGACAGCACTCAGCTTGTAGTCATCTGCAAACTTGGTCAGCCACAGACTACTGGTTTTGGCTTGCACCTCAGAAAAGTATATCCCAACCAGTAGAGGCCCCAAGACTGATCCTTGAGGTACACTGCTCGTTATGGGTCTACTATTATAGGTGGCTTCCCTTATTTTGATTGAGTGGGTTCTATAAGTGAGCCAGTTAGCTACCCATCTGGTAACATACATGTTCATGCCCTAGCTGAGAGAGTTTATCTATTATGCCTGAGTGGGGAATAGTGTCAAAGGCTTTGGCTAGGTCAAAGTAGGTGGTGTGCACTGTCTTCCCCTTGTCCATGGCTTTGGTGACTGTTTCAAAGAAGTCGACCAAGTGTAATAGGCATGATCTCCCTTTTATAAAACCAAACTGTGTGGGGTCAAGCGTTTTGAGGTTGCCAATGTCCTTGTTTATAAGGTCCATGATAATGCATTCCAGGGTCTTGCAGATCAGACTAGTTAGACTGATGGGCCTATAACTGCTTGGGTCAGTAGACACTCCACCTTTGTGTAGAGGGATGGCAGTGGCTGTCCTCCATTCGACTGGGATGAAGCCGGTATTCAAATGTCTTTTCATTTATGATTCCAAATATTAATATTCAGAATTCTGTTTGAATATGAATAAAAGAATATAAAGTAGAATTCAAACGTATTTGCCACATTCAGTATAAACTATCTTCACTTGAGAAATGTCTGCACTGAAGGATGTATATTTCCCCTGTCTCTCTTTCGCTCTCCATATATGTATATGAGAGAGAGAGAGAGAGACACACAAAGTCATCAAATACCAGGATTTGCAGGTAGAAATGAAAGTAATTTGGAAGAAAGATACCCAGACAGTAATAACAGTATTAAGAGCAATAGGGCTAATAAAAATAATCTACAGCTGTACTTAGGTATGTGGCCAGTACATATATCCCTCTAAGAATTACAGAAAGAGGCAGTTGCTGAAAAGAGCACTCTTTGGCTAACATCAAAGAAGAGACTGAAATAGTACTAATTCCATGAACTTTAAACATACCCTGACTTAGGAATGGGGGCCATTCCTGCTATGATATTAGAAACCCAAAGTACTTAGAGAAAGTAAAGAGAGAGTATGCATATATTTACATGGTGGTGCTGCGGTAGCGTTGCCGCCTCACAGTAAGACGCTGTCCGGTTCAATTCTCAGCTAGAGCATCTTCTGCGTGGAGACATGCATAAATGGGCGTACCTTAGTTGAAGGTTGTGCATTAGGGCTGGCAACTCGGCACGTAAAAATCAACTGCCAATCATTAGCGGACCGGAGTTCCACTGTGGCGACCGCTAACCGGGAAAAAGCCGAAAGACACAACAACAACAACATATATATATATATATATAGAGAGAGAGAGAGAGAGATTTGGAGATGGGTTCCCTTCAACCCAACAAAGCAGCAACTTTCTAAATGGAAAAAATCTGGTACAGCAAATCAAAAATCAGCTGATCAACTGTACCAGCTTTTTTTTTTCACTGTGGGACTGCAGTAAAATGGTGATTGGGGAATTTGCCCTTTCCCCAATGTAGTGTGATCTCAGAAATTGTATATATTTTATATATATATATCTATATATATATATATATATATATATATATATATATATATATATATATATACATACACAATTAGAAGGGGGTGTGCACATTTCAGAGGTGTTTAAAATACATTTTGTGTTTTTTTTTAATCTTTCTGATTTGAACCGGAGTATATTTGAATCTTAGTGATTCAATGAAAGGCATTTTTTTTTATACTTTGAATGCCTGGTATTAACTCATATATATCTATATCTTTATATATATATATATATATATATATATATGTGTGTGTGTGTGTGTGTGTGTGTGTGTGTGTGTGTGTGTGTGTGTGTGTAAAGAGAGAGATAGATGCATAATTGCATATAGATATCATTGTTTTACTCTCAGTTCTTTGTATCCCTCATGGTCTGTACCATTTAATGCTTTGCTCTTATTTTCTCAACTTATAGTCCTATTGATCTTGTACAGTTTCCGTGACTTATCGGTTTTATGTTTATTCATTCTGGCTAGTAAATCTGTCCTAAAACATAAATTCCCATAAACAACCATTTCCTGTAATAAAGAACTCTATTAAGTAGACTTTGAATTTTACCAGCATTTTGTGGTTTGATATGGTGTTATTTTCTATTGCCAATTAAAAATGGCAAATGTGTCACCAGAGGCCATCATTCATGAAGTTTGCTTAAATCTACACTCTAGTGCCCAGTAGCAAGCAATTTATCTGCAGGCAGAGATTGATTTCTTGCTGCCTTCCTTGGCTCTGTACCTCCTTCTTCTGCCTGCTCTCCTCCTCTGCACATCATCATCCAATTCTGCTACTGACTTCCACCCAAAATAATTTCCCATGCACAAAAGGTAAATAATTTCCCCTGTTTTCCCCACCCTTTTACTTTACAGTTCATTCCTATAATAGCAGTATCAAAATGATTTTACTTTAAATAATAGCCGAGTCTGTTAAAACTGATCTTGGCATAAATGAAAATAGACAGAACCCCAAGGCTGCAAGCTGAAACTCTGATTAAGGTCTGACCACTCATCCATCATTTAAACTCAAGCTACAAACTTAAAAATTAAAAAAAAAAACAACAAAGCAAATGTCATATCCTATATGTATTTATTTGTGGTTAAAACAGACTTATGTTTTATAGTAAACATAAAGCATATGACTGGTGTTTTAAGATAAAATGACCAGTCAGTCATTAACTAATGTTTATTTTTTGTATTAAAAAAAAAGATTCATTTTACAAGCATTTCTGGAAGTATGCCAGTTTTTGGAATAATGAACCAGTTCCCTGAGGCTGAAAATAAGGATAATGACTTTCTCATGTGTTTCAAGTAAGATAAATATTCTATAGTTCTCTGAGAAAAAAACATAATCCATTCAGCTTGGTTTGTGACAAGTGAGATATTATTATATATTTAAACAACAATGCAAAGAATATCAAGACCTGGTTGCTCCTAAAACCACAGATATATTCCAAATAACTACACAAGTGTTTTAAGTCCTACCATTCAAACATAGAATAATGTGTAGAACTCTAGCAATTTCCAAATCCTTTCGTTAAAGAAACAAATGGGGCAAAGCCATTTATTTACCTTGATTAGATCAATAATCTGTTATTTGCCAACATCAGGCCATTAAATATAATGAAATGTAATGCAGAGTTGAACATATCATTATCCTTAGAGGTTGACTGACTAACATGATCTCCAGTACATTCCTTACTGTGCTTTACAGGCATGAAATGTAGCAACAAACACCAGTTAATACTGAAGTCCATTTGCATTAAAAGTATTTTGGTTTCATTTTTCGAAAGAGCACTTCATTTTTATTTTTACACTGCTAAGACAGTATTCAAGAAAGGTAGAGCTCCTTATCTATTTTACTAATACACACACACATGCATGCGCGCACACACACACACACACACACACACACACACACACACACACACACACACACACACACACACACACACACACATACATATATAGGTATTTTAACAAGTTAATTGTACAAGGCAGAGCTCATTTTCCTCTGGGGTAGGCTCACACATTTGATACATATATAGGGCATTGAGTCAAAATTAAGGAGTAAAGCACAGGCATGCTATGTATAAATAAATGTCACCACTGAGAAACATATTATAGATACAAGTGGTCCACCAATGTCATCCTACATCCTTCAACTCCTGCCAGGTTACATAGTGTGATCTATCAGTATCACCCACCAAAGGACAGAAGACGTCCCCCCTCCTCCAATGACAAAAAACTGAAGACCACCATGGAATCTTCCAGGTCACTGTTTACTGGATTACGTTCATTACCCTACAGAGGAGAAGGGCTGGAGGCAATTGGAGATCCTGTAGAGGATGACAGGGCAGGTTTATGGAGAGGTGATCACTGCCACACCACATAACTGGAGAGAAATGAAACAACAAACAACAAAAATATAAACAGAAGATAGTGATAAAAATAGAGACACAACAGTAAAAGAAAACATTAGCAAGATTATGTAATAGTGTCATGCAGAAAAGTACCTGACGGAGTAAAATGTTGTTTGGCATACAATGGCAAGGTACACCATAAAGTTGGACTGCCATATCAAAGGGTACTATTACACTCAGTGTGCTTCAACTTACAAAATGACATGTTTTGTAAGCAATCCCTCTCTGTATAAGTGAGGCGAGCAATGCATGTAGTGTAAGGCATGACAGCAGGGGTCATGGAAGGAGAACTAAGATGCCTCCAGTGCAATGTTGTATGGCCAAAAGTCATGGAAGGAGTTGGTGAACATGGCCTACTCCTCAGATGTTTGAAGGGTAATATGTGAGCCATGCCAGTGTGAGAGAGGCATAGCTACCAAAACAGTGTCTTACACATGAGTGTCAAGAAGTTGAAAATCACATAGTACTACATATGCCTGCCTGCAGTCCATAAAAGGGTATGCTACTATGAGACATGCCCAAGGTATGTCAGGGGAAACCTGCCTCTGGCAGGTGGCCTGGAAGGGACAGAGCATGCAGTATGCCAGGCAAGCAGAACAATGCACACTACATGAATTTCAAGGCTATGGCAATGGACATAGCAATGCAGGGGGTTAGAGGTGTGATGCAGAATATCGCACATGGAATGCTGGAGGGACAAGAAGAGGCAGGCGTATGATCCCTATTCTGACCATTTTGGCACTTCACACTAGTTAAGTGGGCAGGACAACATGGCAGCCTGCATGCACACAACATGCATGTCAGTAGGTGTCTTTACCTGGTGGGAGGAGTCTCTAGCACTAGCAACAAAGTAACAATACACAATTCTGTTAGTAGGACAAATACATGCAGCTATACCATCACCAGTATATACGTACCCAGTGTCTCCATGCACTTTTGAAATGTCTGCTTAGTGTTTTCTATTTCTCCTGTAGCTGAAAAATATAAAAGAAAAAGAAAGCATTCATGGATCCAGTTTCTTGCATGTGGCTGGACAGTAAATAATATTTTACAGTACAAGTCCCCTGTTGTGAGTACTTAGTGTAGAACTCAGCTCCATGCTCCATGAAGAGGAACCTTCCACCTTCTAAAAGCCCTGCCACAATCAAAGCCCTCAGAAGCCATGACCACTTCACAAGTTACAATCTAGAGGATAATGGTAGCACATTCACAGTAAAGTATGACTCAGGCATCACGTGATGCACACCAACAGGAAGCAGTACACCAGCAGTGCACATTGCCACCGTATAGTGATGCATATATGCCTGGCGTGTCAGGAGGTGTTTGTGGTATGAACGGCATTATGATCTGATTGTATGTAGCCCATACATGCACCATCTCACTGCAGTATTACAGTATTGCTCTTTAGAGCCTCTAAGGGCCATAACAAGGTTTTGTTAATACACCAACATCCCTGCAGAGGTCAATGGTCTAATCAGGCATGCACAAAGCACTTCGCTGCCTTTCATGCATGTGCACAAATGGCAAGTTAAGAGCCTCATAGTATAGCCTTGGTATAGAATGCATTGTGTAAAACGGGCAATGCATGAGCAATACAATTAAAGCACTGCAGTACTCATCATGTTAGAGAAATGTGTTACAAGGAAAGCAAAGGAACTGGGCCCTGAATACTACACTGGTACAGCACTTAAGGATCTACAGATATCATGGTAAGTGTCCAGGGGACACCCATGGGGAAAGTACCAGCTACTAACTCAGCCCCATGCTCCATGAAGAGGAACCTTCCACCAATTGAATTTCATTGTTTTCTTTAATACAAACTTATAACAATGAAGTTATTATGCTAAAAGGTGTTCCACTGGTGAATTACAGTGAGTATTTTTCTAAATGTAAATAGTTAAACTGACCATACTTGTAAAATGGTGATGCCTTCTGATGATATTGGTGGAGTGGTGATAGATGTTTTTGTACTTTAGGTTAGATGTGCATTATTATAACATCCATGCATCTTGTTCAGTTGTATCACACCCCTGTGTCTTGTTCTGTTGATAGGATATAATATATATATATATATATATATATATATATATATATATATATATATATGGGTTGATAATGAATCACTGACTGAAACTAACATTGAGGTTCAATGTGTCTGACACATAATGAACTTTTGATGCAAACTTCAAAAGTATGAAAACATAACACATATCAAGGGGCCAAAAACATAGACCCCCACATCAGAAACAGTACAATTTTTTATAGATGATGATTACAATTGATCATGTAGGGTCTATATCATATGATCGAAGTTTTATAACTTTGAATGTGAAAATATCGAATTTAAATGTTCGAAGTTATAAAACTTTGAACATATGTAAAAAAATAAAACCCCAAACCCAGAACTACTGGCTGCAGGCAGAGGGAAAGCCCCCCTGCACCCCCCCACACCCCCACTCTTTAATTATACCAACTCCGAGACCACGCTACAGTGCAGTAAGTATTGGCCTCAACATCAAATCGATATCTTGAAAACTGCAACAGCGAACAAGCAGGAAACTTGAAACTAAATACATTGACTCCCATAGTTTGATGTATTTGACATAGCAGGAGGTGACATCAGTCACCCAAGCTATGCACTATCATGTACCATGACACTCTAGAGTCAATAGTACATCAACTTTACTATTTTGCAGGGGGGCAAATCCCCCTGCACCCCCCACACCCCCTGCAAATTATATATACCAACTACGAGATGGCACTACAGTGAGGAAATCAGTTAATTCTCTGTTCCTCACTGAACCACGATCTCCACTCAAAACTCCGAACTCAGATATTCAAACTGCACTACCTATGTGATGTAGTGTAGTCAATGTATTTGGGTTCACAAAACTGCCTCTTGGAGAACTGCAAGTCGGCACTGTCACTCTTGATCGACTGCAGTTCTCAAATCTAATCGTAAACCTCTATGTATGTATGTATATATATATATATCTATATATATATATATATATATATATATATATATATATATATATATATATATAATATATATATGTGTGTGTGTGTGTGTAGATATATATATAGGTTCATAGGTTCATAGGTTCATAGGTTCATACTAGGCTATCTGCCCAAGGGCATTTATAAGCCTAGCCCAGAGTTTTGTGGCTTTCGCCACCCCTTTAGTTTGGAGGATACTATGCCCATTATTTTGCTGTGCCTCTGTCAAGCAGTGACACTGAGATAATCCCTGGGGTATATCTGCAATCTCCCATCCATTGGTCAAGATTTCTCTTGAACAAAGCCAGCGAGGTGCTCTGCCTCACATGTACCGGGATTTTGTTCCACAGCATAGGGAGTCTCTGGGTGATGAATCTGTCCCTCCAGCACGTCCTATTAATAACCGTGTCAAGGTTTAAGTTTCCGCCTTGTAGTTCTGAGGGATCTAGATTTTTGAGGTGAAGCATGTTCATCAATTCTGGGTTTGACATGGCCTTGTATGTCAGGCACAGGTCACCTCTGAGCACTGAATAGAGCTGGAGTTCCTTCAGTCGGGCAGCATAGGACATATTTTTGAGACCCTTTATCCTTTTGGTGAGGAACTTTTGGGGCTTTTCCAGTTGCTGCAGGTGTTGTGTCAGATACATTCGAATGGGGCATTGTACTCAATCATTGGTCTGATGAGTGATGAGTACAGGGGATGACCTCCCTTGATCTAGATGTGAATCCCTTCATGATCAGGTGGGCAATGTAGAAGGTCTTCCTAACTACTTTGGCAGCGTGAGTGTCAAGCGAAGGTTACTGTCAACCTGGGTCCCCAGATCCCTGATAACCTCTTCTGTGCTTAGTGGTTGCCGCCTATATGGTAGCTAGGGGTAACCTTGTTTTTCCCGAAGGGTATGACTATGCATTTTTGGCGTTTAACTTTAGGCCATGGCTCTGGCACCAGTTATCTGTTTCTATAAGACCCTTCTGAAGGATATCTGTGTCAGATGTGTTCTCAACTATGGCCCAGTTTGCAGTCATCTGCAAATTTTGTCAGCCATAATCCTCCTGTGTTTGCTTGTACTTCTGAAAAGTAGATGGAGTGGGCCCAGGACTGAGCCCTGTGGGACACCACTTGTGACAGGCTTTGAGTCTGACATGGCGCCAGCAACTCTGACCCTGTGGGTTCTGTCACTTAGCCAGTTTGCAACCCATCTTGTGACGTATGGGTTTACATTTAAGCTGATGAGTTTTCAATGATACCTGAGTGGGGTATTGTGTAGCCTTTGCCAGGTCAAGGTAGGCTGTGTGGACTGCCTTTCCTCATCAATGGCCTTGGTGACTGTTTCAAAGTCAACCAAGTTTAAAAGGCATGATCTGCCTTTGACAAAGCCAAACTGGGTCGGATCCAAAGTCTGCAAGTCCCTATGTCTTTATTTATGAGTTCCATTATGATCCTCTCCATAGCTTTCCAGATCCGGCTTGTCAAGCTGATGGGACGGTAATTTCCAGGGTCGGTGGAGGCATCCTTTGTGAAGTGGGACCACAGTTGATCCTGAGGTGAGGCTAAGATTAAACAGTTGCCCTAACTGCGGGTTTAATTCCTCATTGAGTTCATGGAGCACACAACCGGGGACACCATCTGGTCCCATGGATGCTGTGTTTTGCCTTGAGAGCAGTTCTCACCTGAGCGTTAGAGATGTTTGGGGGCTACAATCCTCTGGTATAGATATCTCACCTTTTGGGGTTGCACTGAACCTGTCAGCCAGTATGTTGGCAATGTCTGTAGGTTCAGTAATTTTTACATCATTTTGAACTAATTCTGAGCATATCTGGGAGTTTCCTCCCAGGTTTCTAACATAGCTAAAGAAGGCCTTATGATTGTCTTTTGAGTCCTTAGCAACTTTTCTCTCAAAATTTGCCTTGGATGATTTTATGAGACATCTTAGTTTTTTACTTATAATGATCAAAGGTGTTTTCCCTTTTAAGGATTTTGCTCTATCTTGTAGTAGCTTCCTCCTTTTGTTGTAGAGCTTGTTTATGGCTGGGGTCCACCAGACTGGGCGCTTGCCTTTGGTACAAAGAGTCTTTGTTTTGTTTGGGATTGCCTGATCCATGCAGTCCTGTAGGTGCTGGTAGAAGGCATTTGTAAGTGATTCAGCGGCTTGAGTAATGGTTTCTGCAGGCTCGGGGGCCTTAAAAGAGACCACACCAGTCTTTAGAAGTGTGAAGTCGGCTTTTGAGAAGTTCTTCACTGTGGTCTTTTTTATCTCAGGTGGGGGGAGTGGACTTCCAGTGAGATTAGTTTATGGTCTGATCTCACCAGTGAGGGGTATACTTCCGGTGTTGAACATTGTGAGCCCATGTTCGTGATGATGAGATCTAGTATGTTTTCTCCTCTTGTGGGGATGGTGACTAGTTGTTCCATGGCATTTGAGTTTATGAACTCTAGGAACCTTTGGGCTAGAGTGTTGGGGTTTGAGTAGTGATCCCAGTCTATATTCGGGTAGTTGAAGTCACCTAGTATGATGGTGTTTGGAGATACATTTATCCCCTCCAGTGTTTTCAGGAAAGGTATGTGAGGTTCCTGAGATTGAGAGGGTGGCCTGTAACATGCTACAAATTGCAGAGCAGTCTTGCCTATGATTAATTGCACCTGGATGGTCTCCGATGCAACCTTGAGGTGTGGGTGTCCTTGATGAATATAGACACCCCCTCCTTTCTTGGTGTTGTCCAGATTTTGGGGCTGGAACGCATGATATGAGGTAAAACCTGATAGTGCCGGTGTGCTCTCGGGAGCCTTGAACCAGGTTTCAGTCACAGCACAGACATCGATGTTCTCCATACTGAGAAGGGCCTCGCATCTTGAGGTTGAGACTTCTGGCATTGGCAGCATTACCCTTAGTTTTTTTTCCTTTTTTGTGTTCTAGGGCGGTAGGTTTAGAATTTGAGCCTTGCCTAAAAAAGGCACTATGGGGGTGGCAAGAGCCTTTGCCAATATCCGAAGCCCAGGGTGACAGGTGCAAGCCATCCCTTAGCGTGGCTTGTCCAGCATGTCATCCCAGGCAGACAGACATTGGATCCCCTTTGAATGACACCAGAGTTTAAGCCAATTATTAAAGCTGATCATCTTGTCTCTGTATTGTGGCATCATTCTTGGTGAAGGTAGGATACTGCTCAAGGTCAGGGTCATACCTGCCTGGGCTACATAATCAGAGAGCTCCTCTATGTCTCTTTTCATGTAGTCCAAGGAGGTACGTCTCAGGTCGTTCACACCAGCGTGGACAATGACAGAGTCGTACTTGTACCTGCTGCTGAGAGACCTGAGTGCTTGCGTTATGTGGCGGATTCTAGCGCCCGACAGGCAGCTTACTGTGACCTTTTCCTTACTCAATCTGGTGAGCGGGACGTCAGTGTGTCTGACTATGGAGTCACCAATGACGAGTGTGTCTGGCATTGTGTTTGGCCTTAAGGGCTGTGACTGTTTGGCACACTGACTATGTGGTCTATGTGTTGCATGTATTGTGTCCTGAGGTGGCAGTTGTTTGGGTGTCTGCTTTGGTGGCCTCTGCTGTTTTGGCAGATTTTTGATCAGAGCCTCCGAGTATGTCTTTGTGTATTTATGTGTATGATTTGAAGTTGTGATAGTACTATGTGAGACTGGGTTTGTGTTGTGTGTGGTTACCTTCTCCTCCTATCTGGTCTTGCCAGTCCTATATATATATGGGTCTACTTTCTTTAACTGAAATACCATTATTTCGAGCAAAGAAAGTACGACCTTACATTCGTGAAAGTGCACTTTCATGAATTCCAGCTCAGCGAATCGAGTGCTTGTTTCTGATCATTTCCACCACATTGCTTGCAAACTGGGATATTTTAAAATCATACTCTAGCCAGACAGAGTGCTTTTACGTTTAACACTGCTAATGCCTACTTTACAATTTAGTATGGCGTGGAATAACTACAATTCAGTAAAAACAATAAATTGTAAAATGAATAACATTTATCACTAGACATTAAAAATGCGTATTGTATAAAGTAGGCATACAATGTTTATTTATTTACAGGTACACACGTATGCGTATATATGTGTGTGTGTGTGTGTGTGTGTGTGTGTGTGTGTGTGTGTGTGTGTGTGTGTGTGTGTGTGTGTGTGTATATATATATATATATATATATATATAAATATATATATATATATATATATATATATATATATATATATATATATATATATATATGGATTACATACATTTGGTCGAATTACACTTAGTCAAAAATGATACTAGGCATTGCACTTCACTGAAAGTTCACTTGACTGAAAGCTCACTTGGTCGAAATTCATTTGGTCGAAAATGGAATATAGCCCCTGACCCACTGAAGTGCAACCCTGGAGTGAGAATATTAAATAAGGGGTGGTGTAGGGGGCACATAATTTTAATGCATTCATTATTATAAGAAGGTATATCCATTAGAAATGCATTGATATATATATCTTTAGTAAAAACTATTGGCATAATCACCTCCCCCTTATTTAATATTCTCACTCCAGGGTTGCACTGCAGTGAGGCAGGGGCTATATTCCATTTTCGACCAAGTGAGCTTTTAGTGAAGTGAAATGCCTGGAATCATTTTCGGCTAAGTGTAATTCGACCAAATGTATGGAATCCAAATATATATATATACAGTGGATATAAAAAGTGTACACACCCCTGTTAAAATGCCAGGTTTTAGTGATATAAATAAAATGAGACCACAATAAATAATTTCAAAACTTTTCCCACCTTTCATGTGACCTATAATCTGTAGAATTCAATTAAAAAACAAACAAATCTGTAAGGGGTAAAAATAAAAAAAAAAAAATGTACCATAAGCTGGTTGCATAAGTGTGCGCACCCTTAAACTAATACTT
>NC_056744.1:712823264-712998264 GCF_019279795.1 Protopterus annectens
TTTCTTTCTGGTACTACCCCAGTAGGACATAATATGGAGAGGGGGTGCGGAGTATTCCATTTATAAGATGAAACTACACCAACACTATATTTCTACTCCTTATAGGACGTTCCATCACTGGCCTATCTTTTAATCTTGTAACACAATCCATTACTTCCAATGTTCTACACCTAAAGGCTGAAAAGACCGTTTCTTCTCCATGCATTTTCTTTGCCAGCATTTCCAATAATCTGTCCTTGAAACACTTTCTTTAACTTAACAGAAAGCCTATCCCAAATGTGTACCCTTACTGCATTATACTTTACAGCTATGGTGTTGTTATTTTCAACTTCCATCCGGACATTAGTTCCTTCATCAGAAACTCCAAAGTACTTTCTGCACAGCAGAAACAAATAAGTTACACTAAACTAAGAAAGGTTGCCACAGCAGTATTTTGTAGTTCTTATTTAAATTTGCATGCTTTATTTCTTGCCATTGATGACATCTGTGCTGCTCCCATTGTTGCAGTTCATTTGGTCAAGCACCTTTTTTACTAAACTGAGCAGCACTCTGTTTTCTATTCTAAACACTCAGGATTCAACCTGGTTAATTAGCTGTAAGCTAGGACTAATTTATGTACAAACCATTCCTCACTGACTGCTTTCATCCTCAAAGTTCATGACTGAATCAAATGGCTGAAGACTTGAATTTAAAATCACTCTTGCCAAATTATGCATACTACAACATCAAAAGTGCAGCTTTATAATCAGCTCACTCACTTGTACCCACTTATGTATACCCAATGCATCTACTAGCCAGCTGACCTTTGACCTTGAAGCACAACCTGCATCACTTGAGACATTTCACAGTATTTCTCCACAAAAAAAAAAAATTAAAAAAAATCACACAGTGACTCACTGCACCATACTGTTGCTTCTCCTCCTGACTAGGTACCCTTAACACCAATTAAAGCCCCAGTTTTCATATCTACAAATTCAAAAATATCAACTGACTTTAACACATATAGAATAACGGATCTTAATGCAATAACCAACTGCCCATAGTCAGTCACTCTGCTAATATTATGCTTTAAGCCTGACAGCACAGAGGCAGAGATCATCTGTGATACTTAGAACAAAGGGAAGGCTAGGTCCCACAGAGTGGATGGGTTGTAGTTGCATTGCTTATGGTGTGCTCTTCTTTCTTTAAGGGAGTGGAGGTGGTGGCTGATTAATGATTATTGCTTATGTATCCTCTGATGGAGCCCCATTGACATGCAGATAGTATCAGTAATGGTATGATGATGGCCACTCCCATAGCATACAGGGATAAAGCCCTAACTACTGCTTAGTCAACCCAGGTTTGATTAGAGGTTCAGACAACTGACGGAGAGGCAGGGAGGAATGGGCATAACCATCCTGGGTGGGATGGTGTTCATTATTGAAGTAGTTTATGAACATGGGGGCTAAGGCTAGGAAGTGGGTAGGATGTATAAATAAAAAAAGAAATTCTCCCAGGGCAGAAGCAGAGATGGCCTTGCCCCCAAGATGCTGCTAGGATTTATAACCAGCAGTATCAGAGAATGTTCAGGGGGAGGGTAGGAGATAAAGCTGGTTGATCTGGCATGGAAGTAGGGTACTAAGGGCATGGCCAGTGATGTCCCAAAGGAGACCGAAAATGTATAATGGTGAACTGAGAAGCATATATGTCTTTGGTAGCAGAAACATTAAGCCATAAATTCATGGTGTGTTCCAATAGCTACATTAGAACAACTCCTGCAAGAGGCTTACATAGAGGGAATTGAGTGTGGAATAACTGGTGACTGGTAAACACTGAAAGTGTGACAAGGGACTTAGGGACACAGGTAGACAGTGATCTCACCTTCAATAACCACATATCCACTACAGTCAAGAAATCCTTCTATGTGGCACACCTCATCACTAAGGGCTTTTCATCCAGAAAAAAAGGAGATCATTGTCCCACTGTACGCATCCCTCATTAGACCCATTATACAGTACAATGCCCCATTTTGGTATGTAACTCATATGACATCTGCAGCAACAGGAAAGGCCACAGAAATACCTCACTAAAAGAATCGCAGGCCTAAAGCAGATGCCCTATGATGACCATCTAAAAAAAACTCCAGCTAAAATCTGTCGCATATCGCCTACTCAGAGGCAAGCTCTGCTTAACATACAAGGCCATGTTAAACCCAGTGCTGTTGAACGTGCTACACTTAAAGAAATCCCAATCCCTCAGAGCCACACGCTCCAGGGATCTAAACCTGGTCAGCACAATGAACAAAACATGCTGGAGGGATAGGTTCCTGACCCAGAGACTCCCCACACTCTGGAATAGACTGCCCATACATGTCAAGCAGAGCGCCTCTTTGACCCTCTTCAGAAGGAACCTTGACAATTGGATGGGAGAGAGGAAATTCACCCCGGGGATAACATCAGTCACCCTGCTAGACAGGGGACCAGGGAAGTAAATATTCTGGGAAGAAATAGCCAGGGAATTGTTATGGCTAGGCTTGTATAGGCCCTAGGGCCGATAGCCTAGTACCAACCTATGAACTTATGAGAGCAGTCCATAGTCTTTAAGTTAGTGGTGATACTTGAAAAAATGCATTACGTATGTTAGACAGCCCTACAAAACCTACCTGAATGCCAATGAGTGCTACTGCCTTTCTCCTCTGAGCTTACTCTATTCTCTAAAATCTCTCCGGGTATTTTTAGCACTCAGTGCAATAGACCAGCTTACTAGCCCTTTTGTGCTATTTGGATACCCCTTAATATTTAGTCCATAGTAGTCTTAACACTTGCTACATAAACTTCTAAAATCTACGGACTCCAGGTTTACCTATAAAGAATTCAGGTCAACTAACCTAATCCCCGATTAGCTCAGTGTAGTGTGCAGTAGAAGATAGGTGTGTGTGTGTGTGTGTGTGTGTGTGTGTGTGTGTGTGTGTGTGTGTGTGTGTGTGTGTGTGTGTGTGTGTGTGTGTGTGTGTGTGTTGTGGAGGTATAGTCCATTCCATTACTCACTGTGTATTTTATTAACCATGATTAATAACTGACATTGTGGATTGGAGAGCAGTGAAGAAGGCTCTGATTTGTTGTTTAGCTTCATAGCATACAGTATTCCATGAGCCTGTTTTATTGCTATCATAACTTTCAAGCAAATACTCATTATTAACCTTCTTACAGTGTTTTCCTCATTTTATCCTGTATTCCCATCTGCATGAAATATCACTTCTATTTGTGTTGCAATATAAGCAAATACCCTAGTTTCTGTATAATAGTGCATGCTTTGTCATTATAACTTGCATTACACTAATGTCAGTTCATTATTTGTACAGCTTGTTACATAATCCTGACACCCTTAACAGCTATCTACTCTTTTATTATTGCTGTTACAGTCTTTTTTGTATTTGTTTTTCTCACATAACATTTGCAAATGAACAGTTAGTCACAATAAGTGACTATATAAATAATCATGTGAAGATTTTACTTTGTAAAACAATAAAAACTGGTCTTTTTATCTGTTTAAGTTTATTTACCAAGTTAGAGCACTGATTAGTTTTAACCAGTTTCAGACCCAGCACAGCATCTTTAGGACAGTGGTGCAGAACTGAGACCCCACATATTGACGTATTCAGTTTTAATCTTACAGTAAAATGCCTGGAAAAAATAACATCTATCCAACAAAATGTAAATTATGGGTTAAAATTCTGAAATACAAAACAGAAACTTGAAAAAGAGCAAGTTTCCAAGTCATTTAATTTGGAGACGGTGAGAGATTTGTATAATTAGCACACTTCAAAGAATACAGACTTTAGGAAACCAAAACATTTTGGGTAGTTTTGCAGACAGCATCTACCCTCCAGTGGCACTACCCTAAACTTAGATTTCTGGTACTCTCACCAGTACAACATCATACTGGGGGACAGAACACTGCTTGCACTTGTACATAGCCTGCACTAATTCTGCCAATACTTCTGGGACTTTGAACCACTGCAGGACTGCACAAATCAGCTTTCTTGGGACCTTGTCAAATGCTTTCTCCAAGTCTATGAATTCCCAGTTGGACTCTTTCTTCATCTCTAGCTTCTTCTCAACTATTTGTGTCACTGAAAATATCAGGTCAGGTTGTGCTGCATCCTGATCTGAATCCAAACTGCCCATTTCTCATCTTACTGGCTATTACTCTGGGTATTTTTTTTATCAGTCACCCTAACCAAAATTAAGATGCATCGTGAGAGGAGATTGACACCGCTATACTGCCAAGAGTTGTGGACGTCCTCTCTATTCTTGTACACTGGCACTAGGTTGCTTATTCTCCAGTCATCTGCGATACACCTTTCTCTCCATACTGCTATGAGTACCCTCATAAGCCACTACCCCCTAATCTCACCCAACATCTTTATCATATCTTCTGAGACCTCGTCTGAGCCTGCTGATTCCCTGACTTCATTTTCCTTTGTGCTTTTCTTACTTCTTCTAAGGTGGTCTCCTCCCCTTCTTTCATTGTAGGCTGTTGTCTGGGGCAGTACAGCCTTTGTGGGGTTTTCTACATTCAGAAGCTGCTGAAAGTATTCCTTCCATCTGCCTTTGATATCCTGTGGGCTGGTGAAAAGGTTATCGCTGGCATCCTTTACAAAGGGTGTCTGTCTTCTTTATATTTCTGCCTTGTCCTGTAGCCTGAACTAGCTGGTTTCTCAGTAGTAGCACTAAAATCTGAATCCCTGTGACTAGCACTTGCTATATAACCTGCAGGAAAGCACTAAGAAGCCTTAAACTGATACAAGCACTCAACTCTCCTTTTATATAAGGAGAAATTAATCGTAGGCACTAAACAGTGTATAATTGCAAAGTACCTTGCCAAGGTAAGGGAAAACAGCTTTTGTACTCTACAAAAAATGCCAAACTAGGCATGTCCAAGGTTCAGCTTTCCGGAGAGTTCTCCTGTCCACCTGGTGAATCTGGGTATACTGGGGCAATGCATCAATTGCCCCGTGTACACAGACAACCCTCTCCTCCTACCACCCAACACTACAACCTGCGAGAGATGCACTTACATAACCAAACTGGAAGCAAAGCTCTCTCCAGCCAAGATTGTGCTAGACAGTCAAGAGGAGAAGGTTAACACCTGCACTATACCTCAAGCAACACATAGCCCTTCAAAACTCACACCACCAACATCCACACATAGTAACACTAAACCCACATATGTGGAGGCCCTTAACATTAACCTGCCCAAGCAGCAAGGACCTCCAAAGCTTTTACGCAAACAAACACCAATCACAATCAAAGTGACACATAGCTCAAAACATCAGTGTTCCACCCAACAGCCCCTAAGTCAAGACAACGTACCCAACACTTTAGTCATAGGTGACTCCATAGTCAGGCACACTGATGTCCCACTCACCAGGCTGAACAAGGAGAAAATTACTGTCAGCTGCCTGTCTGGAGCCAGGATCCGCCACATAATGCATGCACTCAAATCGCTCCACAACAAGTACAAATATGACTCTGCCCAGTGAATGACTTGAGATGTACCTCCATGGACTACATGAAAAGAGACATGGAGGAGCTCTCGGATCATATGGCCCAGACAGGTATGACTCTAGCCCTGAGTAGCATCCTGCCTTTGCCCAGAATTATACCACAGTATAAGGATAAAATGATTGACTTCAACAATTGGCTAAGCTTCTGGTGCCATTCAAAGGGGATCCAATATCTGTCTGCCTGGGACAACATGATCGACAAACCACGATGCTTTGCAAGAGATGGTCTGCACCTGTCCCTCCTGGGATTCAGGGTACTGGCTAAGGCTCTTGCCACCCCCATAGTGCCTTTTTTAGGCAAGGCTCAAATGACAAAACTACTTCTGTAACAGATAAAGGCATGCAAAATCTGAAGGTAATGCTACTCAATGCTAGAAGTCTAAACCTCAAAATGCACTCTCTCGAGCTGAGCAGCCAAGTGCTCTGGATTGTGTGGACTGCTCCACATTTGCAATCGATTAAGCCCAGTGTTTTGCTGTTCTGCAATGAGCAGCCGTTGCTCCGCTTTGTGACTTCTGACTGGCTTGTATATCACAGTTACAGCCAAACAGCATCGCAATATACAAGCCAGTCAAGTCATTTACGTCTTTAAGCAAGTGAACTTTTTTTTGTCTGACAATGCAGTTCTCTCTCCCCTTATGTGCTCAGTACTGCCCTCCCTGCTGCTTATGTTCAGTTCAGGAAAACCTGTGCTCTGATGGCCAAGGGAACACCCCTTTTTTACTGCATACTTGGATGTCCGGGGACTAGTTTTATTGGATGTGAGTGAGCATCTTAGACTAATGAACATAATCTCAACATGGAAGCAGCGTTAACAAAATCAGCGGACTCGTTGCAGATTTACTGAAGCCACTAAGGTTTGGTTCTTCACAGCTATCCTGAGTCAAAACTATGTTTGCATACAATAAATCTCAGCATATTTTTCTTATTTTCACAGGGAGGCTTGAATCATTTGAATGATGAACCTATGGCAGAAAACAGGATGCACTATCAGGGCAAACACTCATTTTGGGGAATCATGCAGGTAGATTTAATGTAGTCAGGACCCCCCCCCCATCATTCTTTAAAATGAGGTCATGTAATCTGCCTATACTCTTACAAACTCAGTGGATTTCTTGTTGTAGGCAGAAGGGGGGCTGGATTTGCATTTTAAAGGGACAGAAGTAGTAGCCCTAGTAATTGGGAATCTTAACTCCACTAAAGACACTTACCCATCTGTCTTACCAGTCACAGGGAGTGACGTACAAGAATTGGCCACCTTCATATGTTTTGAATAAATATCTCAAAATAAGAAAGCATGCTCTGGCTGAGACTGGGAAACTCTTTGAGCAGGGTGGCCCTTTGCCATAGGGTCTGCCATTGCCTAAAACAACTGAATTCTTTCGAGCTGCCATTTTAACTGGGGAAAATTTGGAGGGGTTGGAAAAGCAGGTGCTGAACAGAATTTTTTTAATAATTGCATTTGAATACCTTTATGTAACTATTTGCTACTGAGTATATTGCATTTTATCTATGGTTTCTTCTGACTTTGTTTTATTTGACATGTGTCTTATTGAATTTAAAAAATATACAGTATTCATTCAGTACTTCTGGCAGAAAGCCCACTTCAACCAGGTCCCATGGAAATGGTGCTTTTTCGCGCAGTGCGAAAATAGGGTGTTCCACATTTTGACTGTTTGTCACACATTGCTAGGGTCTGTGTTCCACATTGGCCTCTTAAGAGGTTGAGACCTATGCTCCTGAGGCACTCCTAAAAATGGAGAACATCGATATCTGTGCAGTAACTGAGACCTGGTTTAAGGCACCAGAATGCACCCCCACAATACCAGGCTACAACTCTTACCACACTTTTCAGCCACCATACTGGGACAAAAACACTAAAGGTGGTGGAGTGTCCTTATTCACCAATGATATTCACACCTCCAGGCTAGTTGCCCAGCACAATGCATCTGAAATACTACAGGTGCAACTAACACTAGGTAAGACTGCAATCCAAATTGTAGCTTGCTACAGATCCCCCACCATGCCCCAAGATTCTCACTACACCTTTCTAAACATACTGGAAAATATTAAGATACAACCTAACACCCTAATACTGAGTGATTTCAACTACCCTGCCATTAACTGGGAAAACTACTCGGGTGACAACACCTTTGCCCAAAGGTTCTTGGAATTCATAAATTCCAATGCCCTGGATCAAATAATCCATAGTCCCACCAGGGGCTCAAATATCCTTGACCTGGTCATTACCAACATGGGAGATCAATGCTCCACAACAGTGGTCACCCCCTCATTCGTCAGGTCTAATCATAAGCTAATCACCATTGATGTCCACATCCCACACCTACCCCCCAGTAGTGAAACCTTCATAAAAAACTTCTCCAAAGCGAACTTCATGCTACTCAAGTCAGAAGTGACAAACTTCATGACACCCATGCAGACAGGAACTGAAAGTTTGATTGCCAAATCCTACACTAAGGCACTGTATGAGCATATCCACGCATGCATAAATCATGCCATTTCAAATAGAACCATGATGCTGTCCTCCAAAAAAAAGGAAGCCAATCTGGTGGTCCCCTGCCTTAAACACGTTATACAACAGTAGGAAGAAACTGTTGCAGAAAAGAGGAAAATCCCAGGATACAAAAAACTCCCTTACCAGCCTCAGTAAGAAGCTGAGATCCCTCATAAAATCCTCCAAAGCTAGTTATGAAAATAAAATTGCCAAAGATTCTAAGAACAACCACAAGGCATTCTATAGTTATGTCAGGAATCTAAATGGTAATGCTCAGATCTACTCTGAGCTACAACAGAATGGCGCTAAATATACTGATCCCAAGGATATTGCCAATATCCTAGCAGATCGATTCAGTGCCAACTTCACCTCCCTCTCACCCCCTAAAGGGCCCATCGCAATACCAAAAGATTGACAAATATTGGCAATCATGGCCACATGGGTAAAAAACGCGAAGAATACAGCATCCATGGGACGAGGAGACATACCGGGCTATGTACTACTACATGAACTACAAAATAAACTGGCACCTGACCTAAGTGTCATGTTTAATCATAGCCTCATCTCAGGCTTCGTGCCCAATGACTGGTGCACAGCTACAGTTATCCCACTCTACAAGGGGAGTTCCACCTTGGACACCGGCAAGTATCATCCCATCAGACTGATGAGCCTGATCTGCAAAGCCACGGAACACAGTATCATGGAACTTATAAACAAAGACATTGGCAACCTTCAAACACTGGACCCCACCCAGTTTGGTTTTGTGAAGGGCCGATCTTGTCTCCTCAACCTGACTGACTTCTTTGAATCAGTCTCCAGAGCCATGGAAGAGGGTAAGATGGTCCACACAGCCTACCTGGGCCTCACCAAGGCCTTCAACATCATCCCCCACTCTGGAATCATAGATAAAATTACTAAGCTGGGCATTAATCCCTACATCACTCGATGGGTCGTAAACTAGCTTACTGACAGAACCCACATTGAAAAAAGTAGCCGACTCCAAATCCAGCTCTGGACAAGTGACAAGTGGAATACACAGGGTTCAGTTCTGGGACCGCTCTTGTTTGGCATCTACTTCTCCGAAGTACAGGCCAGCACCAAGGAACTCTGACTAACAAAGTTTGCAGATGACTGCAAACTGGGAGCCATTATCGAATCCCCAATTGATGTGAATATTCTACAAAAGGGCCTTACAGACACAGATGCTTGGTGCCAAGGCCATGGACTCAAGCTCAATGCCAAGAAATGTATAGTTATCCCCTTTGGGAAAAACCATGTACCCATGAATAACTGCATAAGTGGCTGTACACTAAACACCGAAAGTGTTATAAGGGACTTAGGGACACAGGTGGAGAGTGGTCTCACCTTCGATAAACACATCACCACAACAGTCAGAAAATCCTTCTATGTGCCACATCTCATCACTAAGGGCTTTTCATCTGGAAAAAAGGAGGTCATTCTCCCACTGTACTCATTCCTCATTTGACCCATTATAGAGTACAACGTTCTGTTTGGTATGTACCTCACAAGACACCTGCAACAGAAATACCTCACTAAAAGAATCACAGGCCTAAAGCAGATGCCTTATGTTGACTGTCTAAAAAAACTCCAGCTATACTCTGTCATATATCGTCTACTCAGAGGCCATCTCTGCTTAACATAAAAGGCCATGTCAAACCCAGAGCTGTTGGACATGCTACACTTAAAGAAATCCCAGTCCCTCAGAGCCACATGCTCCAGGAATCTAATCCTGGTCAACACAATGAACAAAACATGCTGGAGAGATAGGGTCCTGTCCCAGAGACTCCACATACTCTGGAATAGACTGACCATAACCTTGATGACTGGATGAGAGATAGGAACTTCACCCCGGGGATCACGTCAGTCACCCTACTAGACAGGGGACCAGGGAAGTAAATGTCTTGGGTAAAAATAGCCGGGGAACTGTTATGGCTAGGCTTGTATAGGCCCTAGGGCTGATAGCCTAGTACCAACCTATGAACTTATGAACCTATAGCTTCTTTGTGCCATGTACTGAGTCATTTTCCAGAAGTTGGTGGAGTGTATCTGATGCCTTGTTCTTTGCTACTGCAATTCTTCTCTTAGCGTCTCTGTCAGCTAACCAGTAGTCCTTCTTAGCCCGGTCCATTTTTTCTGTCTCTGACTTTTTCCAGCACTCCTTTCTTTTGATGACTTCCTGGCCTTTTGCATTCCACCACCAGCTTTCCTTATGTAATGTATCTTCATACCTGTCTGACTGCATATCTGTTCTATAGTCTATTTCCTCTTCTTCTTGAGATGCTAGAGCCCTGAGTAATTCCTTCAACTCTTGTGCTTTTTCTCCAGTTAACTTCCAGGTTTTCAGCCTGGTCTCTGTTGATCTTAGAGCCTTCTATGACCACTGCTTGCAGTTGAGTTTGACAACCACTTTTTAATGCTGTGAGCCAACTGTTTCACTGAGGTTGACTTCACAATGACTGATTTTACCCCAGTATCCTTTCCTTACTAGGAGGAAGTCTACCTGAGCTGCATGTTGGCCACTCTTCTGTGTGAATTTGTGACTGTCTCATGTGTCAGGCACCATAAAGCCATTTTCCAGATAGAGGTCTAGAATGTCCTCTCCTTCTTCATTCCTGTTGCCCCTTGCATGTAGACGAAGGCAGTCCTCAGTTCCTGTTCTGTCTGTACTGAAATGCACATTCAGGTCACCCATTATCAACACCAATTGTCCTCAACTGCTGTCTGAACGCACATTTTCTTCAGTATCACAACCTTGCTGTGGGGCATCGGCTGAGATAATGACTAGTACCCTATCCCTACACTGGAGTCTGATTGCCATGAGTCTGACACTAATTCTGATGACATCCCTCATTATCTTCTGAAGCCTCTCCCTCACCACAATTCCCACACCATTTCTAGTTTGTTCTCCTCCTGTGCAGTAGACTGTGGACTCCAAGGTAAGTGGCTTTGCTGCACTGCCTTTCCATCTTGTCTCCTGGATACACATGCTATCCAGCCTCATCCTCTTCCAAGCTGCATCATGTCAGTGAATCTACACTGAGTGTACCAATTCTTAGTCCATGTTTAGCAGGTTGATTGGTTTTACATCAAGCTTTCGCTAGAGTTATACCAGGTAAGCCAAGCTGGGTAACTGAACAATGGCTGACCAGTAGCTTATAGACTCAAGGATGCTAGGCTTTATAGCAGGCACACACTAGCCAATAGGGGTACATGCACCCTTCCCATCGTTATCATGGGTCCCTGGCCTAGGTTAGTGAAGGATGGTTCCACACCCACTTATCACCAGAAAATATCCATACCCATTTTCTGAGATTAGTCAACACAACCAAATCACCAAGAGTCAGTTTTTACACCTTTGAGTGGCTAGCCCTGACAAGGGGCACAGTCTGTGATCTTTGTTCTCCTATCTTGAGGATACTGCTAATCACATTTGATGCCCAAAGCAGCTGGTTGATATCATTATTCCTCGTATTGGGCATTATCTAGAGTCTGTGCTGCTGCCACAGCCCTATTCTTGGGTCAGTTTGAGGTCTAGATATCTAGTTAATTACAGGCAGTTATCTTAAATTACATATTAAAACAAATGAGGTGAAGCTGACTGGTTATAACATATTTTGCCGTAACTGAGTATATGAATATTAGAGAGGTAACTATAGTAACTAATCATTATTTAAATTGTACTATATTTCTCAATACCTGATTTGGTTTCCACATATCTTACAAACTACTAGGGCTTTTTATTCCTTACAAACTAATAGATCAGTGTACTAGAAAATACCTTTCCTTGTTAATGAACAACAACAACTCAGAGAAAGTTTGTCCATGAGATGTTAGTATTGGTTGGATTCACTCGTCCTCCACCTGTAACCTCCTTCAACTGAATGGTGTTAGTCAGTTGATAACTCTTCTGACCTGTTTGAATACAATAAACTAATAGAGAAAGTAAGAAGATCACACACTAGTCTCACAGACACCAAACTGTAGTGCAGTAGGGATCTCGGCCAATTCATTTAATGATCATTAACTCTTACTTACCCTCAATAACCAATCTAATATCCTCAGTAACCACAGATACATCAAAACAAGGAATATGAAGAATATAGCTCAGAAATCCCTAAATCAACTCATTTTTGTAATAGGCTGGAGATGTCTCAACCTGCTATCAGTAATGGGTGAGGCAGCAAAGCACTTCAGCAAATAAGCATGTGGATTCTTGACAGTATCACCCCTGTAAAGGCTTTTAAAGTTAAAAATGCATAGCAATGTTGGATTTTAGGATACTGACAACACTCATGGCTGAGCAATATAAAACCTGAAATAAACACATAAACAGTAGAATTCAGGATTCTCTGGGATAGTGCAGCACAGAGCAGAATGTTCTGAAAGAGATAGATAAAGTCTATTAGAAACCACAAGAAGAGTTAATCTAATAAGACAGTCTACAAATAAAGCCATCTAAGGTCTTCTGGATGACCATTATAAATCTTTTCTAGCCAAAAATAACACTATTCCCCCTTCCTAACGTTATGAATAAAAAATGTGCACAATCTCTACAAAATATATCACGTGCTGTATTGATAATGGCTTCTTTGGTTGTAGCAAGCAATGCTTGAGGCAAAAACCCCCATTACAGTTGAAAACCAATGTTTTGGCAATGGTGTGGTCTGATAGTTTACCCTCAAAATTTATAAAACTAGTGTTTCAATCCCTATTCATTGACCTCACCTTTCTGATCAGTAGAAATGTCAAGGGTGGTAAAGTTCTTATCCTCTGAAAGGAAAGACATATTATTCAATTTGGTTTCCACATATCTAGGATGATGCCTCACTACAATCAGAAAATGAGTGACTTCAATAATTGGCTAAGTTTCTGGTGTCATTCTAAGGGGATCCATTATCTGTCAGCCTGGGATGACATGATCGACAGACCCTGATGCTTTGCCAGAGATGGTCTTCATCTGTCAACCCTGGAATTTTGGCAATTGGCTAAGGCTCTTGCCACCCCCATACTGCATTTTTGAGCAGTGTCTCAAGGACAAAATTCCTGATGTAAAACCTCCATCTAAAATTAACCTCAAGTTTTGCTGCTAAATGCTAGGAATCTTAACATGAAACTATACTCACTGGAAGCAGTCCTCACCTTGGAAGACGCAGACATTTGTGCAGACACGGAGACCTAGTTCAAGGCTGTGAAGAGCACCCCAGCCATAATGGGTTACACCTCCTTCCATATGTTCAGACCACAAACTGAAGGTGTGAAAACTAAAGGAGGCAGTGTATCAATATTCATTAAAGATAAATACACATCCAGACTGGTTAAACAGTATGACTCCCTGGAGATACTTCAGGTGCAATTAACTGTTGCTAGGACACCTATTCAAGTCATTTCCAGCTACAGGAATCCCTCCATGAATCAGGACATCAACTCTGCTAATTTGGATATGTCCAAACACCATGGTTTTGGGTGACTTTAACTACCTATCCATTGACTGGGTAAATTACTTGTGCTCAAAGTCACTAGCCCAAAGGTTCCTCAGCTTTGTTAACTCCAGGGCCTTAGACCAGCTGGTTGACAGCTTCACAAGGGGTGCCAGCATCCTGGATCTGATGCTTACCAATATGGGGGACCACTGTACCACCCCCACTATGAGGTCTTCCCTGGTGATATCTGACCACAAATTAGTCTCATTCAAAGTAAATATCACACCTGACCCCCCCCCCCTCAGCAGCAACTAAACTAAAAACTTCTCCGAAGCAGTTTATAACCTCTTACGGGATGGTATAAATAGCTTCACTGCACCTCCCCTCTCAGATGGAACTGGCAACTATGCTGAGTTCTACACCAATGCTTTATACAAAGACCTGTATAACTGCATTGATTCGGCCATACTTGATAGGACCAAAACAAGCTCCTCAAGGAAGAGCAAACCTGCCTGGTGGACAATTGCCATTAATATGCTTTACAATAAGAGGAAGAAATTGCTGTCTAAGAGTAAGAGGGAGCAAGCCCTAAATTAGAAACTCTCCCTCCTCAGTTTAAACAAGCAAGTAAGACTTCTTGTGAAGTCCTCCAATGCAAAGTACAAATCTAAATTAGATTGCTCAACTAAGGACAACCATAAGGCATTCTTTAGTTACATCCATAACCTAAAAGGAAAGGCCCAGATTTGTGCCAAACTACATACACTGAGCTTGTGGACATAGCTAACCTGTTGACTGACAGGTTCTGTGAAAATTTCACTCTCCTGTCCCTCCCACATGTACCCCATGACATCCCTACCACCTGTCCCTTACCTTGTATCTCTAAAGAGCAGGTCGTAAACATCATCTCTATGGCCAAAAACACAACATCTATGGGATCTGAATACATCTCAGGCTGTGTCCTACATGGGCTCCAACAAGAATTAGCAACACCATTGGGTACTCTTTTCAATCATAATCTAAGCAACGGCTTCATCCCAGTTGAATGGAAAATGGCCTCCATTCTTCCGTTGCAAAAAGGTGGTGCTTCCACTGACCATAGGAACTACAGACCTATTAGTCTGACTTGCCTTATCTGCAAGGCCATGGAGAAAGACATCATGGACCTTATCAACAAAGATATAGGTAATCTCCAAACACTTGACCCTACTCAGTTTGAATTTGTCAAAGGGAGATCATGCCTGTTAAACCTGATGGAAAACTTTAAGACAGTCACCAAGAAACCTGGACAAGGGGAAATCTGTGCATACAGCCTACCTAGACTTAACCAAGGCTTTTGACACTATTCCCCACTCAGGCATCATTGACAAACTCACCCAGCTAGTTATAACCCTTATATCATTAGATGAGTCGGTAACTAGTTCACTGATAGAACACATATAGTCAAAATAGGGGAATCCACCTCCAACAGCAGACCTGTAACCACTGATGTTCCACAGGAATCAGTCCTGGGACCTCTACTGTTTGAAATCTATTTCTCTGAAGTACAATCAAAAACTAAAGGTCTTTCACTGACAAAGTTTGCTGATGACTGCAGACTGGGAGCAGTCATAGAATCTCCAAATGAGGTCAAGTTGTCAACATCCTACAAGAAGGTCTTACACAATCAAATCATTGCTGCCAAATTCATTGCCTTAAACTCAATGCAAAAAAATGTATTATCATCCCTTTTGATAAGAGCAATGTTCCTGTTAACTGCCACATCAATAGTAACACCCTAAGTATGCAATCAGTGGTGATAGACCTAGACACACAGGTTGACAACAACCTTACCTTTGACCACCATGTCTCCACAGTGGTAAGAAGAGCATTCTATATTGCTCATCTCATAAGTAAGGGCATTGCCTCCAGAAAAAAAGAAGTTATAACCTCCCTGTACTCTTCCCTCATCCGGCCAATAACTGAATACAACGCCCCTTTTGGTATGTACCTTTCCAAGCAAATGCATCTAATTCCTGTAAGGATTCTTCTGAAACACTGAGTGTGAGTAATATATATGATCAGCAAATAGCATAATGTTTGAGTTAAATTGGCCATATAGATCAATACCAGTTATTTTGGGATTGTTACGAATAGATAAAGCAATAATTCTATTGCCAGAGTGAACAAAATAGGAGACATTGGACATCCTTGTTTTGTTCCTTTGGAAATTTCAATAGGTTTAGATGTGAATGGACCAAGTTTGACATATGCTAGATTATTTTTATAAATGTTTCTTATTAATGAAATAAAATTAAATGGAAAATTAAATAATTCTAAGGCCTTAAAAATAAATTCCCACCTGAGGGAGTCAAATGTTTTTTCTATATCCTAAGTAACTATTAAGGCTTCCTTATTGTCTTTGTTTAGAAAATCTATGAGTGTTAAAATTCTATGAATATTATCTTGGGTATGTCTATTATAAATAAAACCAGTTTGATCTTCATTTATAATTTGTGTAAGAGGGATTTTGATTCTACTAACTAATATTGACATAAAGATTT
Organism: Protopterus annectens; assembly: GCF_019279795.1. Taxonomy (NCBI): domain Eukaryota; kingdom Metazoa; phylum Chordata; order Ceratodontiformes; family Protopteridae; genus Protopterus; species Protopterus annectens. The sequence goes on from NC_056744.1 coordinate 712,839,312, forward strand.
TATAATCATTATTAAGAATTGAGATTGGCCTATAAGAATTACATTGAGAAGGGTCTTTGTTTTCTTTTAAAATGGGTGAGATTAAAGAATATTTCCACGAGGGCGGGATTATGTTTTTCATTAGTATTTCATTTAATGTTTTATGAAATAAAGTAATTACTGTGGAAGGAAATATCTTATACAATTCATTAATTATTCCATCAATTCCCGGAGCTTTATTATTTTTACTTTCCTTGTTTTTTTTCCATAATTTCTTTTAGGGAAATTTGTTTTTAAAGATAATACGTTAATTTCTCTGGAATTACTTTTGGTTTAGATGAGTTTAATTCTAAATTTAATGTATTAGTACATTTTGATTCTTCCTTATAATGATTACAGTAATAATGTTTAAAGGCATCCAGTATATCATTTATGCCAGATACTTTTTTTTTTTCCTTCATGAATAATATTTGAGATGTTGTTTTTAGAAGCTTGTTTTTTTAATTCTAACAGCTAAATTATGCATGTGTTTCAGAGATACAGCAAATGAATTGAGTTTTAACCTTTCTAGAGCTAGATTTGTTTTATGAGTTAAGATTTCAGTGTATTTTTTGTTTAATTGTTCAATAGTTTTATTGTTTTTTTGAGGATTTTTGGAATCGTTTAGGTTTAGTTCAGCGATTTGTTTTTGGATATTTTGTAGTTTTGATTCCCATTCTTTTAATTTATTTTTATACCATGAAAGTATCTTCCCATACAAATACGCTTTTAGTATATTCCATAAGTTTATTATATTAGTTTCAGTAGTGTAGTTTTTATCTAGAAAAAATTGAATTTCTGAACCAAGCCAAGGTTTAAATTGTTTTAGTTTTGTAATGCATGCTGGGATTCTCGTCATAAGTACTAATCTTTCAAAATGTGTATGTATTTTAAGAATTAATGAGTTATGATCAGAGAAAGGACATGGGGTGTTAGAGAAACTCATTATTTTTGTATTTAATTCTTGAGATATAAATATATTATCTATTCTGGTTTGTGTACCATACCTATGATATTGATGTGAATATGATAGTGAATAATTTTCTTTATATTTAAATGTATCAATTAGATTTATGCTTTCACAAAAATTTTTAAGTGCTTTTCCTGTGTTACTAATGCATACACTTTTTTTTATTGGAGGTCACTGTATTATCCAAAATGCAATTGAAGTCTCCTCCTAATATCAAATATCCCTTGTATATTCTAGTTATTAAATCTATGTGCTTTCTTACAGTACATATACCTATACCTGGAATCCAATAAACATTTGCTAATGTCCAAATTCTGTTGTTATATTTCAGTATTACAATAGACAAAAGACTTTCTTTATCCTCGTATTTAAAAATAATCTGAGGCATTATAATATTTTTTTCCATAAAATTAGTGTTCCTCTAGTTGTTTTCTTATATGAGGAATGAGTTAATATTGTACATTCATTAGTATTCCAGGTGAAGTTATCCTCAGTTTTGAAGTGAGTTTCTTGAAGAAATATCATTTGTATTTTGTTCAGTTTCAAGTATTTCAATAGGTTAGATCTTTTCCTTGGGTTATTTAAACCATTAGTGTTTAAGGAAAAAAAGGTTAAATCCATTGCTTAAAGTTACTTGGAAGGTAAATTTGTAATAAGATTTAGTTTGTAGCAACTTATAGATAGTTTGTGTAACCTTTAACTTGTTTTGTTTTCATTATGATTAAATTATTTATATAGGGAATATATGAAGTATTATGTTGATCAAGCCAGTGAAAAAAGAAAAAAAATGAAAGTTTTTTGTAAAGTTAGTTGATATAAATTTAATAAAAGTTTTAATAAACCCACTAAAAACCATGAAGTGGTATACACTTCCAATCTAATAGAAATTAGGAATTCTATCAGATTGCCTTCATCTCCATCCTCCAATATAATGTAAATTACTCCATTTGAGCTCCATTTAGTGATTCATTTATCTTTTTTTATTTTATTTGTATTGGAGATATAGAGAAATTAAGCATTAACAATAAAAATCTTTTATAATTTTATATTTATAGCTCTAGACTGTATGGACATCTTCTAAACTTAACATTCCTATTAACATTGTCAAGAACAACAGACTAGGAATTTTATTTCATAACTTTAAAATATCAACAGAGTGATGTGTAGAAACCAAACAATTATGTACAAATAGATCTAGCCATTTGTTAAATGTTAAAGGAATAAATTATGAATAAGAAAAATAAAACAAAAACATATTAGATTTATACAATACTGAGTCTGTAAGTTATAGGTATTCAACTTAAGGTAACATGTCTTTTTCACACAATTTTTATTCTCCCATAAACATTTTCTGCTAGAAAAGTGTGTCATCTTTCATAAGAAAGAGAGGGATGACAATTCTTAAAAAAAAAACATATTTTATGTTTTACAAACAATTTCCAATAGACTCAGAAATCAACAGTAGTTGTGTATTTAAGTCAGTAATGTAAATATTAAGCTGTATTATAGCAGATAATTCATTTCCTACTCTTTATACAAGCATAATAATTATTTTATAGTTTGTTGTCCATCTTTAACAGAGGATGTGTACATTTAGCCTCTTGTTTATTACAATAATCATTATTGCTTAATTAGAATTATAATTTATATTCAACTTCAAGCTGACAGAGACAAATGTGTTTTAATGAACTGTATTATATTCAGTATAACCAATAGTATACCATAGAAATTATTTCTATAGTGCTATTAATACATTAGAATTTCGCCTCTGAGATTTAATAACATCATATATACAGGACAAATTATATAACATAGATTAGTTTCTAAGACAAAAAAAATTTTGAACTGTAAGCAAAGTGTTCTATAGTTAACATTACCACTATCCTATATCAAACGGAGACTTGTGTAGTTGAAGTTATTAGAAATTATTACAAAGATGTTGAGATAATCATTTATATTTACAAGAGTGAAAATTTATCTTGGTTTTATATTATGACTACTTGTGTCTCCCATAACTTAAAACAAAAGAATATTCAAAGGTAGTTATTTATTGTCTTAGAACAATTAATCCCCTCTAGATGTCATTATTTTACAAAGTACATATCAAGTACATATCTGTATTCTGTATAAGAAGCTCTATATTACCAGTTCTAAATAGTATTTTATCTTATGTGAGGGGAGCAATCATTCCTATAGTATTTCAGAAGATATGATTGAATCTAATAAAATTAATGTGCAATTTGATACACTTAGAGATATCTATTATTATATAAATTAGTACTAATACGTCTAGTGAAGGTAAAAGCACCTTATAGTATTATTTCATTCATTTTTTATAACTGTATTTTCATTAAAAGAGAGTTACTACAATTCTAAGGCACTTTCTTTGACACTACACTCTGCTTCCCTTTAGTAAATATTATTACTAGTATATCTCTTTAAGTAGTGACTTCTCCCCTAACCCTCTATTCCAAAATAAGCAGAACATTCTTTTATTTTAATTTTTTATAGAAAGATATTTAATGATGTATCAAATGTATTATAGTTTATTAAGCAAGGGTATTAGTGAAAAAGCCATCTCTCATTTTATGCAGAATTGGTAGTATTAATGCAAAAAGATATTTATTTTAATTTTCCTTTTGTATCGGGAGTTACAGGAAGAATGTGTGCAGCTCGTGTTTACATTGGTACTTCAGACTATATCCCTTCACATGTAAGTCTAATTTAACAGAACATAAACAGGAGACAACATGCCTCTACTGCTCAAAAGGATTCTTGGCCAACCAGAATCAACAATTACTTGTCTCCTTAATCTGCATATGTAAAACACACTAAATGATACATCCAGGTTTTAACCAATAAAGTTGTGAAGTTATTAAAAAAAAACATGCAGCATAACCTTAAATGGATTAATTTTTCTTCTGTATTGGGAGTAACAGGAAGAAAGTGTGCTGTTCATGTTTACGTTGGGACATTAATCTACATCCCTTCACATGTACATCTTATTTTGCAGAACATAAACAGGAGACAACACGCCTCTACTGCTCAAATGAATTCTTGGCTATTGTAATCAACACATACTTGACTCCTTACTCTGTACAACTGAAACATTCTAAATGAAACATCTAGCTCATATCAAGTAAGCTATGTAATTGTTGAAGAATTCCAAGTAACACATCCATATCCAGATCAGACTAATAATAAACAATGCAGCATAGGCTATGCAAATGCTGTATAGAGTTACGTTCTTTTTTTTTTTGAATTTTAACTCATAGATGAAATGTCAGCTTTTTAAGCTCAAGAGACTTTAGGTTGTCAACAGCAATACTCTTGTGTTGAAATTTTTAGGCTTAGTGTAATTTTCCTAGTACAAATGAAACTATTGTTGTAGACCGAAACGAGCTTATTATTTATCAGTAAAACAAACCTAATAAAGTCGCTCGTATCATTGTATCATAACTTCATTTTTTTAAGTAATAACAGCCATTAAGCAAAACATTCAAAACTGCATTATCTGCAATCTATTCTGTAAAACATTTAAATAGACCCATATGTCTCACAAAGGCCATTCAATCAGTTATATTCAGACAGACCTGTAAAACCTTTCCATATTACTCGATACTTTGTTATGTGACATACAGACTGATCAACTTTTAAAGGTCCTAACTGTGATGCAATGCCAGTGTGTCACATTCTTATAATTTCATGTTAAGAGCTTTGACAGTGTTAAAATTGTTTATGAATCTACTAATGAAAGAAGATATTATGACAAAGTTAGTAATAAATAAAATGAAAGGTATACATACTTATTAAGTTGATGCAGCACCAGAGAATTATATCTTAGTTGAATCTTTGAGAGACACTGTATTTTTAAGTTCAATTCTTTGTTTCTTTTTTTCACATCAATCCAGTTGCTTTTTTCCTGAGGATCTTTTTAGTTTAGTTGTGTTAGACCAGTCCATTTCTTAAGGAATGGAGATGATACTATTATTTTTGATAAATATGAATGCCTCCTCTGGGTTGTTAAAGTTTCTCCAGTCATTTGAGTGGAAGATTCTTATTTTAGCTGGATAAACTAGTTGTGCTTTTATATTATTTTGTTTAAGTTTAACTAAAGGCCAAATTTTTTTCTTTAGCTCAAGAAGTCTTGATGAGTAGTAATTATCAGATCTTAACTGACTTTGTTTGTAAGTTAGTGGACTCTTCCTCCAAGCTGATTTTAGTATTAGTTCTTTATCTTGAAATGAAAGAAATTTTACCACGATGGATCATGGTGGAGTTTTGGATGAAGAAGGTTGTGGTTTTCCAATAGCTCTATGAGCTCTTTCTATTCCATATAATAGTCCCTCTTTCAAGTCTAAAATGTCAGGGAGCCATGAGTTTAAAAAGGTTATAATGTCTTCTCCCTCCATTTTTTTCTGGGAGACTAAAGATTCTTATGTTGGTTCTTCTCTCCCTATTCTCCAGGTCATCTAGTTTGTTGGTAAGCCATATATTTTGATGTATTAGAGTTTCTGAGTGATTTTCTTCTTCTTTAAGTCTCCCATCAATGTCAGTCAGAGCATTTTCCATATCAGTGATTTTATTTTGATGTTGTAGTAATATTTCTTTGAAGACATCTGTTTGTCTTTGACAGTTCTCTTTTAAATTTTCCAGATTGTCTGTGAATCTATCCATTTTCAAGGACAATTCTTGAAGTGTGGAAGCCATCAGTTGAATCTCTTTTTTCAGAGTAGATTCTGTATGAGAGTTCTTTGAGCTGGCCATCATCATGTAGTAGTGAATATCTTCAATTTATTTTGACAGGAAAAACTTACAGGAATTTCTTGAAAATTGGTAAGGCTGTAGTTTAGAAGTTCATCAACGAAGTTTTCCTGTTGCTATTTGATGAGATTAATTTTTACCCTATTTTCTAGTACATTTTTATAGAGCTTCAAAAAATGCTGTTACCAGTAAGCCATCTAGGCTCTGCCTCTCAACTGGGTTCTGATTTTGGTGTAAGAGGATATATCTTTTAAATAGGAAGAAAGTATTTGACAGTGTTTTGGGGTTAGCAGGGAGAAGCTATGGCTGGTGCACTGAAGAATAGTTTGGGAGTTTGTAGAGCTGTTCCAGATTAGGGTGATTTTGTTGCATTTAGGGTGTGAAGGTAGGATAGTATTTTGAGGGGGGGGGGCGGATATATCCTATAATGTTCATAACTTGATTTCCCTAAAGGCTCATCAGTAAATACTGCTTTGCCACTGGTGACAGAATTTGTTAGAGTTGAACATGATAACCAGAAAGTGATATTGGGACTTTTACTTTTTCCAAATCCTTCAATATCATTAGCCATACAGCTCTTGGAAGTATGGCATCCAAGTTAAGGTATCCACACTCTAGACTGGTTCAATAGCAACTAGTTTAGTGGGATCAGGAATTTTCCATTGAGTTCATAAGTGGCAAAACAGTTCCAAAGGCTTCAATACTGGGACCCCACTCTTAAGCACCTATATTATCTCTCTGCCATAAATCTGGTGAAACCTATCTGTGGCCCAGTATTTTGATGGCACTGCTTTTGTGTTCAGAAATTGATGATGAACTTGCAGGTAAATAGTTTAGGGCAGGTTTCTACCTACTTGAGAAATATCTCCATCACTCCCATTTAATTTTCTTTGTCATCATAACCAAAACTACTTCTATTCTGTTCTGTAGTTGGCTCTACAAATACAGTAATTCTCCTGAACTCCAAACTAGTACTACCACTGGTAATAGCATTTTTGATAGTAACAAAATAAAATACAAATACAACATTGAGGAGTAAGTCTTGATGATGAACTCAGTTTTGAAGACCAAATTAATATGACAGCTAAAAATGTAATCAACTGCTAAGAAGCCTCTACAGGATAGCATGGTCTCTTACAAAGTGTACTCTGTATTGCATTCCAGACTATTTTATGGCAGTGCCATTTAAACGTGTCTGCAATCCTGTCTTCTTATGAAGTTAAAAAAATTGACCACGACTCTACAAACTGCATACTTCATTTGGCGCCTGGAGCTACCATAGTGTCCTCCTACTGTACCTCAAGTATTCAGCATATGGTTACAGATCTGATTGTTATTTATTAAATACTGCCTACTAGTTCCACCACTCCAAAGTTTCTCTCTCTCATTCCTACACTTAGTTGAGCAGTTTCAATTCCACCACTTGAATCTTACACTATGGATAACTATCACGTTAAAAGAAGAAGCCAAAACTCAAGCTGTTCTTAGGGATTCTATGGGCTCCAGATAGAGGCACCTGTCTTCAGTTGTTAAAGAATGCTAGCAGTATTTATTCCTTTACAAATCCTTCTGTGGTTGCTACACACATCTTACCAAATCTATTTGCAAACAGAACATGCAGAGAGTCAATCATTTCCTGTTGCTGTGTCTATAAATCCTTTTCTGCACTTTTAAAATTGGCATGCTGTGATTACTAGTTTTGTCTTGTAGTGGTTAGTGCCTCCTTTCCAGATGTTTATTAGAACATGATTTTCATCCTGTAAATGACTAATGTCATGAAGTCCTTAAATGTTAGTTGTTTGCAAATTGCTACTTCTGTGTACTTTTTATTGTATGGAGCTTTTTTCCTAGGCCACCAATGAAAATGGACAATAACCCAGATGGATCCCTACTTATCAAAACTAAATTAAATAAAATAAATAAACACATTGTAGTGAGAACACATTAGTGTTGGTGTTTACAGCATGTTAGGTACATTCATCCTTTCAGTCTTCTCACACTGTGGTAAGGAATAGGTATGCTGTGCCTATTTCGACCAGTCTAGTAAAGCACATAAAAATTTTACCAACAGTGTTTATGATGTAATAAATTGAGTAGGTACCCAAAATGAATGGCTATGCTTAGCTACTGTATATGCTTTATATTACATTATGTGAAAGCTGTGTCTACATTATTTGTGCTTTTGGCAAAGCACAGAAAAGTGGTAGCTGCAGTACTCACTTTATAGTTAAAATACATGAGCTATGTCCACTTTACTGAAACTGAGGTTAAGCATTACCTAATGGGAATGCAATATTCTCTCTGCACTAAATCATAGACAATACAAGCTCTATAAACACTACTGATTTGTAGTGAAGCATATTTTAACATTGCTTGTGGTATTCACACCATAATGATAGTGTACTCATAAGCCAGTGCAGGTGAACATAGCAACATAGTACTATAATATATAAACACATCCTGGCATCCTGGACTTAGTAGTTCAACATTTTGTACCTACAACATGTGTAATTTCAACATATTGATTAAAAAAAAAATATATATATATATATATATATATATATATATATATATATATATATATATATATGCCTATCTCTCTCTCTCTCTCTATATATATATATATATATATATATATATATTCTGCAGCAAAACACACTCAAACCTATAATGAAATAGTAAATATTACAAAAATGAGTCACAGAATATAAAAAGTAAAGCACTGTAACTGCATAACAACAAAACACACAATGCTATAAATTAGAATATCACACAAAAGCGTTTTGAAGGAAGGTTTCTGTTTTCCATCCTCTTCCCAATGTGGAGTATGTTCAATAGTCCAGTCCTTAAATGTATTTCTTGCAGTGTCACATAATGAAGGAAAAAATGGAAAAAATTACAAAAGGAAGCACACCTTTTCCTCTTTCTCTAAGCTGGTTTACCTCACAGACAGTATCAAAGAGTGTATATGATAAAGGGTTATTGGCATATGGAAGCTTTGACATTAAAGAACTCTGCATAAATATAATGACATTTTAAGTCTCAACAATCCCTCAGACTGATTTCTTCCCAAAATTGTACCTAGGAAAAGACATTGCATTGAGTTCACAAGCACTGAAATAACAGATATGACTCAGTGCTGTGTCTTGCCACAATACCAAATTGCTTTGTAATGTAGCCCTGCCAGTGTCTGCAGTAAATGTATTGTAGAAAGTCACAAATGAGCTTTGGCTGCAGCTGTCACAAAGATGTGAGGCAAAGACATTGAAGGATGTGAATGCCATCTTTATGTTTCAGTAAACACAGGGCTCTCATCCTCTCAACTGTTCAGATTTTCACAGAATGTCAAGATTTTTGCCTCATGTTTTTGTTCTGTTTCCCATAAAATTGTGGTTTTCTGGCAAATCTCTGACAAATAATTGAAGGCTGAAGTGGGAAAACAATGACAGATATTTGAGTTTCAGACATCATACCATTCAGAAAATTAATGCTAATGCAAAATCTGTAACTCTATTAACTTTCTAAGTTTGTAAGAGCAATATTTAAAAAAATCCCTATTTTTCAGCCTTTGTCCCCCCTCCCCCAACATTTATGGCTTTGCCCAGATTTCTTGTGCTAAGAGGCTGAGAGGTATGTCTGACCAGGAAAGTTTCTGATTTTCAGATTGGTTAAACTCCACCAGAATATACCTTATATCTGCCTCACAAAGTTGACAAACCTAGAATCAAACCTGGATCCATGATTTAATGTCCAAACAGCATCTGAAGCAAATTCAAGTGCCAAATATCATCAAAATGAGGAGGGGTGTTTGGCCACCCTGCAACTAATAATGACATATAACTGTTCATTTTCCATCAGGAAAATCAACAAACTACAGAAATCTCTCGTAATAATTCTTTTATTTTTAAACTTTTTTCCAGAAATGAAAAGAGTATAAGATGGGAAGCTACAAGATAAATTTAAAAATGAATATCAGGATGAAAACATGGTCTTACTCTTTCAATAGTTCCATGCAGTAGTCACAGATGCTAATGTTTATGATAGCACCACTTTGAAGCAAAAGGAATGTCTCTCAGATGTGGACAGCAAAACAGAAGCCCAACATTTAGTAAAGCTTTTGAATCAATACACTGAGATGTTATTTGGTTCTCTGTCCATAAGGTATGTTTCCGCTAACACATTTATTGACTGGTGCTTACTCTTACATGTTTGTCTCATGGCACATGGTTTCACCAACAATATCTTATCATCTAAAATTGCTTTACAACATAGCACAAGGCAGGACTTCCCACTCTCACCTTTTTTATTTGTTATTTTGGTGTGTGTGCGCTTCACCTATGCTTCATTCATTATTTCAGGGTTGCACTATCCATTTGCAAGGTGTAACAGTCCCATTAACTTTATGCTTTGCAGATGAGTATGCAATCTGGATGCAAAAGCCTACCAAGCAAGTGGACCCATAATATCTTATTTACAGTACATTACCAAGTTCACAGGGTTACAAGCAAATGTGACATAATCCTATACATTCCACTGAGTACAGTGTCTCTTAATTCCTTGCAAAAAGATACTAATTTCCCCTTAAAATTAATTACTGAGCATGTTTATTTGGGCATTCATATAATGCTATATTTAGATACATTGAGGGGATTGAATACCAAGCCTTTACTATGATCATTAAAAGCAAGTTGTATCAGATGAAAAGAGTTACCCATCTTTTCTTTAATAAAGTGTCAAACGTGTATGCCTTACTCAAGGTCTTATTCATCTTAAGACATCTTTCCTACACCTTACCTTCCATGTTTATTAACCAGTGCCAAGCCATTGTAGTAACTTATTGTGGCACAAGAAATCACCATATATTAATGATGGGTAACTTGTGGTTCTTGAAATAAAAGGCAGGTTGCTTTGGTTTGTCAGACCTGCTTGTATATAGTTGTCAGTCCTAGGCTGGTATTACACTACAGCTTGACTCAAGTTAATACCGATTTGGATGCCAGTCAAGCTCTCCATGGTCTGTCTGTCTACCATGTCCACAAATTAAGAAGCTGTCCAATAAGTTATGGGATTCAGGTAGACTGCTGTACTGGTTCAAGACCCATAATTGCATCAAGCCCCAAACACAACTTGTAGTATCACTTTACTCCCACTTTAGACTAATTGCTTAATTATGACAAATTAGTATCTGCTGTGGTAGGTAGATTGGATTAAGTACAGTTCTTTTGTTAACGTTTTTTGGAATTTTTCTAATAAAACTTTCCTTTCTTTCAATAAGCTCAATACTAGTTTCCTGTGGGTCAAGTTGAGGTAGTAGCAAGATTTAGAAATTAAGACTGCTATTGGACTGGTGGCTAAAATATCTTCTAAGTGTTTTTAGTTGTTTTCCCACTTTAGCTCTAATGGTAACATTACTGATGATAAGTCATTGCTATGGGGAATCTAAATAAAAAAATGGAATGATCATGCCCTGTGTTTGTCTGACATTGTGTTATTGGAAATGAGAGATAAATGACAGACTTTTGTGCACAAGAAAAAAAAACACTAGTAAGTAAGAATCATGTCTAAAATCAATCGCTACAAAACTTCTTATCCTCTCAACTTTAGTACACACTAAATTATAATATGTTTGGCAAATTACTCTGCTACAACTAATGAAGCATGGACAGCATGTGTTGGAGAAGTCCTGAGGTAGCAGCAGATTATTCCCACTTAGTTTGCTCTTGCACTTCTGGGAAGCCATTATGACTAACTCTAATTAATTGAATCTCATTTTAAGCTCCTAGAATTACATGACGCTAAATTGTGGTTACTGTGAATACTTTCACAGGACATTCACTTGTCCATTACAGCGTTACTTTGGATACAATGTTTAACAATGACAGTATTCATTTTTCTATACTGGAAACAAATCCCTGCAAAGTGAAGACAACCAATCATCATATCGTGTGTTATAAACTGAAAAGATGGTCATATCTACATTTTGGCACAATGTAGTAGAACGAGTCTTAATCTTTATTATTATATGTGTTACAGAAGGACGTGTTTAAGTGGTAGACATAAACTTGTAGGTAGTGTCTTTTAATGTTATGCAATGTTTAACCAGTTGGACTTGTTCATTTTTGATCAATAAAGTTATTCCTTGATTTAAAAAAGTATCAGTCCAGCAGAAAGAGTTTTTAGATTAGAAGTATAGACACAATCAGGAAGAGCTGAGTCTAAATTACTCAGGCAGCAGTTAGTTGATCTTTTGCATATACTTTCTCCTCCTGCACTTGTTAATCATGAAGCCTCCCCTTGTTGGCCATATCTGTTCATTCTCCCATCCTGGCAGCTGGCCAGGGGAAGCGTTCATGTAGGTAGTAAGAAAGGTGGTTTGTACCCTCACTGGCCATGACAGTAAAATTATTATTAAGCCTAACTTCTCCCCTTGGAAAGAAGAAGGATGAATTGCATCATACCAGGGACCACAATGCCTTCCCTGTTGTGGAGGCATGGTTGCATGCACTCATGATGATAGCTGCTACTGCTGAAGTAACGTGGTGACCCCTGGAACCATCTCTTGCACAGCCTTGCTTCTTCTGAAGGAATGTGGCATTAGAAGGCCCCAGACTGCCCAAAATCTCCCAAGATAGGCTTACTTATCCTTCCCTGCCAACTCTGTCAAGCACCCAAGCTGCTAACTGATATTAGGTTACCTGGGATGTAATTGACACTTTATCACTCTGTATCAGCAGAGCACAGATATCGGTTAGTTGCTGTCAAGAAGAAGATGGATATTCTGCACTATTGTTTCAGGAAAGTAAATGTGCATATTACTGGCTTAACATAATCAGTATCTGATAAAGAAATAAGAGCATTCATTATTTAAGCAATTAATTGTGGAAGTTATGCACTTCTCCTAAGCTTTCAATCCTTCACAAATATAGTGGATTCACAAAGTAGGTGTTTACTGTATACTAGCTCAAGGCACATTCTTATGGTGATACAGTCAGCAAGAACACATGACTAGCTGATTGCAAACAGTAAAACATACTGATGAATGCCTAAGGATAGCTCTCAACTATTAGGTTTAGCTGGAGAGACACATATGGGCACAGAAGCATGGCAGAAGGTATCTTGTGATCTCACCCTTCTTGACAGATTAAATTATTCAGAACCATCTAAAAACTTCAAAGAGTGCTGCAAATGCCATGTCAGAAGGTATCCAGAAGGAAATGGTATTAAATTCAGGGAACTTTTCATTATAAAAGTTATTTTAGGAGATTATTTTGTTTTCCTACCTGACTGCTTGCTGAATGTAGTGAAACAGGATGGCATTGTCATCAGAGAATATGGCAGAAGATACCACAAAAAGTAAATAAATAAAAGGCATATTAGATGCATTATCCAAAATGTTTCAAGGTCAAGATATGGATATAATACACATTAGGAACATTGCAACAAATCATGAGGCATAACTTAACCACTTGTAGTCCCGCATAACAGCACAGCAGAGAGAAATTGCAGATAACAAGTGTGCTATGCTGAGTTATTAAGCACCAGCAAACTGTAAGTACACGATACTAGACTACACAACATGAAAACCAGAGCAAGGTGTGCTAATAAATGCTGGGCCATCCTGAGCACTTGGCAGGAAACAATCCCAATTCATAACAACAGAACTGAAAACCATTCTAGGTCTGGATACTCTGCCAGTAATAGAAGGTACCCACAGAATTATGCCTAGAATACCTAATGCCCTGTATCCCAGGCAGTCTGTTTTTAAATGGCTTATCTGTGCAGATAAAAAAAAATATGGCAAAAGCTATAATGTGAGGAAACAATGTGAAAATGGTGGGGGGGCTGTGTAGTCAGTACTACACTATAGTACTGCCTTATTTTTGAAGAAGAAAGCCTTAGTCTCCTAGTTCAGATTCTTCAAAGGAAAGGGGTTTACCATTCAAATGAGATTTCCAGCATGCTTACATTTAGTGAAAGAAAATCATGTCCATACATTCAACACCGCAGAAGAGGTGAAAAAGTATATTGCAACTAAGCCTGACCTCAAAAAAAAGCTCAGGAACAAAGCAAAGCAGACCCGGTGAATGAAGATTTGTAAAACCAACAAAACAAATTACCAAAAAACACCAAATAAAACCAACCAAACACAGCCATAAAATAAATTTGGTTAGTGCTTTTGTGCATTCATTATGCACTTCTTCAGACCATACAACCAACAGACAAAACATGCACTTAAATACCATTCAAATCAATAAAACAATCAAACAATTAAATGATTAATGCACAAGTCCAAGAGCTCTCAGTAATGGCTTTAAAGGTGTATTGCCATTCAAGCCAGGAGCTCTGTGTGCTTGAAAAGTAGTTATCCATTTCGTCCCTGCCACTTCAACGATATTAACAATATCTCCCCCTCTAAAATCAGACATAAGCAATTGCAAGACTAAAAAACTAAATCTATGATCTCTAAAAGCTGCAATATGTTTACACAATGCACTCGTAGTATCTTTATTACGAATATAGCCAATATGCTCTAAAATATGCTCTCTAAGGGAGCAATTAGTCTTCCCAACATAGAAACATGTTTAATCATTACATTAGGCCAGATAGACAAGGTTAGAACTAGTACAATTCGCATAAAACCTAGGTATAAATCTAATTTAATTCACCAGGTATATATACGTCGTCTGATCTGAAACATAACTGCAAGCTTTGCATAATCTACATGGATATATGTCCATAATTATCTGATAGACAATTATCTCTTCATTTATTGTGGCAATAACATAGCTGCCTGTTAAGGGATAAACTGTTCTTAAAACAAAAAGTTGGGACAGGACCCACTATACTCCCAATCGTATCATCGGCTAAAAGGACTGGCCAGTTTTTGCATAAAATGCCACATATCCTACCTATATCATCTCTAAAGGTTAATGTCAACCTGCCCCCTACATTAGTATAAACTCTACTACCCCTTTAGATCTATTTGAGATGTAAGGTTTGGCAGTACCCTTCCGGGCCTTTTTAATATCACCCATAGAATAAACCAAATCCTTACTCAAATAGCTTCTCTCACTAATATTATTATATAAATCCAACAGTGCTTGTTCAAAAATATTATCATCAGTATGTCACCTTGACACCCTATAAGCCTGACACCCCCAGGATGCATGATGGTACGATGCATAAATTATTGTTCCAGCATGCCTTCTTGAATAGTCTAGTCTTAAGAAATCCATCTCTATTCTTGATGAGCTTTACATCCAGAAAATCAATCACATCATATGAAGCATGTTTAGTAAACCTAAGAAATGAGGTAGTACTTTCAAGATATTGTATAAATTGATCCAAAAGATCAAGAAAGCCTTCCCATAACAAAAAATATCATCCACAAACCTTCTAAAATACCTTATATGTGTTGAAAATCTGTGAGCCCCATAAACAAATTCCTCCTCCCAATGTGCCATAACCAGAAAAAGCTATTCTCTGGGTTGGTGGGGGGCCTAGACAATAAGATGGACTGTTCAGAGCAGCACATTAAAAAGAGAGAGTGGGCAACAACACCATCACCTTCAAAGGCCAGAGAACAACAGAAAGAAAAACTGTGAAAAACTGAAATGGAGATCCCCAGACAGGCAAAGCAAAGCAAAACAAATCAAATATCATGCACCAGGAAAATGTATAACCTGGTAGTATAGAATTATCCAACAGATATAGGCAATTGTCTGCACTACCCAGTTTGGATAAGGAGGAAAAGTAGGGTGACACAGACTTCCATGGACCAGAAATAGAGGTTGCAGAAGTAGAATCCTTTGAGACATCATGGAATGAGTCTGCCATAGCCTGTTCAGCACACCAGTGGTAGATAAGACATTCTCCTAATAATGAACGCAGGAATGATGCAGGACTAGTATGTTGATTTACATAAGTGTGTGACCAGAATAGAATTACCCCTGTGGAACAGCCAAGCAGCTGCACATTATGAAGTTATGGAACTCATAAGAATATCTATGTGTATTTTTCCTTACAACTTTGACTAAGTTCCAGAAAAGTAATGCTAGTGGGTACAGTAATTTAACAAATCTGTGAGGTACACAGCCATGGTGGTGATCCATGACTAAAGGTCATTACAGTTAACAAAGTGCATGGTTTTAGTTGTGTTGTACATTCTAGAAAGGATCCACCTGTAAATTATCAAAAGGTGGGAGTTATTGACTGTTCACTGCCTGCACACAAAGTTAATGTTCAAATTAAATGCATGTGGTATACTCTAATGATAATGGACATGATGACTGCTACACTGTCAGATATATACAAATAAAATTAGTCAATACAATTTGTAAATATGTTCACAACTTTTTAAACCAGGCAGGGATATATGAGACCAGCTGTGTGTGTTGGGTCATAATGATTAATGGTCTGTTAGAGAGGAAGGGTGGGGTCTAAGTGTGGGGTAGGAAGAGACAGACTTCTAAGGGCCAGAAATAGAGGTTCAGAAGTGGAATCCATTGCCCAATCACATAATGATTTGGCCATAGCCTGTTTCAGCACACCACTGTGAGATAAGACATTCTCCTATTAATAATGTAGGAGACGTATGCCAATTTACATAAGTGTGTGAGAGGAATAAAAGCTCCCTGAGGAACGGCCAAACAGATGCACATTATGGGGTTACTGAACTCATAAAAATATCTGCGTACATTTTTTCCTTTCAAGTTTCATTAAGCTCCAGAAAAGTATTGCTAGTGGACACAGTCTCTTAACAAATCTGTGAGGTACACAGACATGATGGCGAACTGTGACTAAAAGCCTAGTGTACAGAAGAGGTTTATTCTAGTAACCTCACATTGCTGAACTTGTATAAGTTCGAACGATGTAATATCGAACCCAAAAGTCTGAAACGCAAAAATAGCGAAACCACAGCACATCGTTTTTTTTCCCCAGGGAAAAAAAAATTGGTGGGTCATTTTCGGGGCTTTGCTATTTCCTCCACTCTGGTGCGATCTCAGAGTTAGTATATTTAAGTAGGGGGGTGGGGCACAGCCCCCCACATTGGGGGGGTTTGGGTCCGAAGCCCCCCACTTTAGTTTTAGTTTAAGGTTTATGTTTTGTTTGTTTTTTTTTTTGTTAGGGAACAGTGATTTTTTTTCCCTTGGAAAAAAATTGCTGTTCATTATTGTGCGGTTTCGGACTTTCGGGTTCGATATTACATCGTTCGAACTTATACAAGTTTGACGATGTGATATAGACCCACATACGGAAAATGCAATAGCCTGAAGGTTGTCCAGCAGTGGGGGAACCTTTATGAGTCTAACAGGACAAGGTATAGGATCCCTACCACACATAAGAGAACAAAAGAAGGAGGAAAGAAATGCATCAAAATATGAGACAATCATAGGCTGACATTAAATGTATGGGTTATGCCTACACCACATAAAAGAAAGTCAAATTTAAATTACTTAATCAAGACTAAGGTGTACCTAATATGTTTATAGGAAACTAAACTGAAAATTAAGGATCAAACTGGATTTTGGAAACTTTGGAATGGCTGGGAGTGTGTAAACTGTTGTGGAACTGCTAGAATGGAGTTTTGACCCTCATACATAATTCCTTGGGCTGGTCCAAGTTGAAGGAGATGACAGACAAACTAGGTAGATGGGTAATTGTCTTGTTTAAAACACTGAGTCAAACACTCATGATAGGGAATTTGTATGGACCAAATGAAGACAATACTGTCCCATTTACTGACTTTTATAAGCCACTAGATAAAAACAAAGCAAATGTGGATGACATCATTATCTGTGAGGATTTAAACATAGTGATTGATCCCACACTGGATATGCTTCCAGAAGATAGGGATAGAAACAAAAAAGCCACATCTATGTTTAAAATGATAACAGAAGATTATGAACTTGTGGAAGGATGATAAATCACATGGAAAAAACTACACATATTTAGGTCATAAAGGTGGAGTGGCTAGTTGTCTTGATTTATGGTTATTCTCTTGATCTCTTATTGCTAATTTAGAACAAAAGGAAATTTTTGACCATGCAGCAATTATCTTCAGGCAATTAAACAGAAGAAGAAAAATTCTTATAAATCTACATTATCAGCTAATCAATGACAGATGCAAAATGTATAAAAGTTTTTACTGGATGAAGGGCATTACTTTGCAATAATTCATAGCTTGTAGATTGAGTGAAAGAGTAAGAGAAATGTCGATATTAGCATTAAAGGATAAAGCTGGTGTAGTGGTTACAAATCCAGGCCAAATTAATTACATTTTGGAAGTGAAGTAGTGGGAACAATTTAGACTGGATACAGAGGAAAGGGCCAACTGGCCAACTATAGTCTAACCCAGGGTAGTGTTCCAGGGTTGAATAGGCTCACAACAAACTTCTATAATGAATGCAAACAGGAATTGGAGCCTTCTTTATTGATATGCTATCAAGACAATGAAAGAAGGTGATCTGTCCTAGGTGATATCAATATAGCCAGGGTTTTGATGTTCCTTAAGCCACACAAGGCCAAACCTCAGTTAAGTAATTATAGACCAATATTACTGCTGCAGTTCATGCCTCTCAACTGCCCAGATTTGCTAAGAATGCTCATATTTTTGCCTCATATTTTTATCTGTTTCCCCATAAAATTTTGTGATTTTCTGATAAGTCATTAAGGATTTAAGTGGTTAAACAATGACAGATACTAGAATTTCTGACTTCATATCCTTCAGAAAATGCATGCCAATGCAAAACCTGTTATTCTAGCATGTTTTAAAATCTTTCCCTATTTTGGCACCCTTGTCCCCAATTATGTATGGCTTTGTCCAGATTTCTTACTCTAAGAGGATGAGAAGTATGCTGCAGTTGGACCTAAAATATATGCAAAAATTGCAAGGAATAGAATAATAAATGTAGTACTATAAATAGTATCCCAGCAGCAGCAAGGGTTTGTCAAACATTGGGCAGGAGGCATGGACGTGGTAAGAGTATGATTGAATGTGCAGCAGCTCTATCTCCTAAGATACCTTAACACAGAAGCCATATTAATAGACTTCAGAAAAGCATTCAGATTGACCAAAAGGTCCTTTAATTGCCATCTGCTAGAAATAATAAACTTTCCAATAAAATTAATTTCACAATATCAGTTACATGATATGAATCCTAAAGTGGTGGTGGCCACAAATAGCTATCACAGGCAATAGACTTGACTAGGGGTATTAAGCAAAGGTGTTCTGTCTCTCTCTCTTTGCTATTTTTATAGTCACTGAACTCTTTATACAATATCTGAACAAATGTTTTATGCATCTTGGTATACATATGATGTATGGGAACCCCCTTGATTTCAACTTGGTTTGTTGATTACTACATGAAGTAGCTCTCACATCTAGAAGGAGTACCAAAGATACATTTTGTGTACTGATAATGGTGGAAGCAATAATAGGGCTGGAATTAAATACTGATAAAGCTTTGAATTTTCCCTTGTCAAATGTAGCTAAAGTGGAATTAGAGTCATTATCAGGAGGTTTAAAGGAAAAATTGCTGACAGCCTATTCATATTAAGGAATAATCATTACTTACGATATAACTAGAATTCTAGAAATGAATGCCAAGCTGCTTTTGGAAGAACTGAGAGATAAACTTTGGGGATGGAAGAAGAAGAAGACATTTTCTTTTCTCTTCAAGGTGCAGATAATTAAAATGCATATTCTTCCCAAAGTCATGTTTCTGTTAAGGCATCTCCCACATTTTCATGAATCAGATATTTAAATACCAACCATTAATATCAGATTTCTTATGGACTGGATCTCACCCAACAATATGGAGAAAGAAGTTATGTTTTCCGTCAAAACTGGGAGTAGCTAGCTCTGATTTTAGTAAGCACCATGAAGCAGTCTCAAATTGCCAGTATTTCAAAGCTAGACTACACCCTAGACCAAAATGGGGGACATTGCAGAATTTAACACTATGTGAAGTATGGAACAACAGTATAAGATCAAAATAAGATGAAAAAACATGAAGATGTGGGATTTGGGAGAATGGGAAGAGTGGATAGAAATGAAGGCATGGAAATGGCAAGAATCGGAGAGAGAATGCTGCGACTGGAAGTACTTTTCAGGCTCTAAGAATGTTATCATAGGCAGAAGCCCTATTTTCTGGACAGGGCAGCCAGTTAAAAGGAAATGATATGCAGTGGATGCATGGGACCCTAAAATACATTCAAAGGACAATTACAGTGATTTGAAATCTAGTATATGAAAATTCAAATGTAGGTGGTGGCAGTATTTACAGCTAACAGAAGCATTACATATCCATAAAATGCAAGCTAAAGAGGGCAAAGACCAAATAACAGAAGTACTTGAACAGGCAGACAAAAAAACAGAGAGGAATACAGAGGAGGGTTGAAAATAAGTGATTTTATATAAGGGTGAGGATAACTCTCACAATAAGTATTTAGACCTGATACTGGAGAAGTGGAATAAAATGCTAAATATCACAACAGGAAAAGAGCAGTAATATAGAATAATGGAACTATGCGCACCCAGAGATACTCCAAATGTGTTGCTATTTGTAATGTTTAAATTAATACATCCATGGAAATATTCTCCCCTTTAGACAGTTTAAGCAAGGATGGTCAACCACTTAATTTTTGCTGGAAAAGCCAGGTACAGGATGCAGATTGTCTAAGCATAATTTGGAGCTGCGTATCCTCTAAGAATATGTGTGAAGCTACAGTAGAAACTATTATTTAGGCTACTGGAACATCATCACCAAAGAAAGAGGATGTGTGGTTTTGGATTATTGGTCTAATTCCCCCAGGATATATGATAGACAGGGATACACTGATACAGATTACAGTAGTTTGTCTATTACCATTAGGCTATATTTATAGGACATGGAAAGTACCACCAGGGCAATGACAAACACAATATATCCAATCTCTCGCAAAGAGGTCTAGATGGATCCTGAGCAGGCTAGATTTGAAAGAATGGAGGGGTATTGCTCAATGTTTTGAAAACAGTACAAATACCATCTTTCCATTATAAACAAGATGGAGAAGATCTAGATCTAGCTTCTTCGGCATTTCAGAGTTAAAGTGTGACTCATCAGCGAGAGCATAAAGGAGAGAATAACTGGGACAATAAATTTGTAAGTGGGCAACCACAAGGTAAGGGGAAGCAATGGCAGTGCTTTAGTTAGACTTGTGAATGCAAATTGAAGAGGCGATAGAATGTCATATGTGTAGTTATAGAGACAAGTACAGCTATATGATAATGTCTGTAGTGCTTAAAGGGGGTAAGGGTCAATTTATAAACAATAATTTAAGTTGATTGATGTGGGTCAACATTAATATTGTATATAAAGATGTACATGGGTGAACAGGTTGTGGGTGAATGTGGCAATGTCTTTATTTTTTAAAAGGGGTTCTTAATATATGTTGTATTATTAAATGTTGTCTTGTTTTTATACTATATTGTCAATTAATAAATGAGGATTACTTAATGACAAAATAAAGAGATATGTTTAAAAAGGTTTACTATGGGAAGGTTGAAGCGAATTCTGTCAAATCCACTGTACCGAAGTCCAGCAGCTGAACAGCGACAATGTCGAACCAGACATTGTTGAAGTAGAAATCTCACCCCCATCTCAACCTATGTTAAAGCCCGTTCCATGGTCGAAGTCGAGATGTATTTCGACAATGTTGGAATTTGACATTGTCACTTTCGTGGACGTTGGGCAGTGATTCCATCATTCGACGGAATCCAGATCGACCTTCCCATAGTAAACCGTTTTAAAAAATATATGTAGTGCATGAAGTGACATAATTACCTACAAAATCAGAAAAAAGAAAAACCTGTTATGCTCTGCTGTAGTACAAGATCCGACCAAAACAGCACTTTCAAAGTGCTTCAAGTGATGTTACAGTTGTATATAAGGGAAGTGACATTCCTTCAGCCCCTGAATATCTTTCCTTCTATGTTGACAGAAGTTTACAGATGTTAGTCTGTAAGTAACTTATTTGAATTAGGGCAGCATTTAAAAAATGTCCCTGACATTTTCCTTACCTGCTGTCTGTATCATGACACTTGCTAAGTGCTTTACTGACTTTCAAAGCCAATGAAACACATCACTTTTTTTTCTTTTGTAACTGATAGTGCATGGAGTAGATAAAATGCCATGCACTACAAAGAGTTATGATTGGGACTCATGGATCATTACCTGTCATTATGTGCTCTCAACAGATGCCAAGCAATTCACTTTGAGAGCAAATTGTTTGGAGTTCATGTTATGAACACATAATAATGTGTTTAGTATTAGAGAACTGATCATAATCCTGTATATTGTTTTCAGCCAATAATTCAAAGTACCTCTGCAAATTAAGGCAGAGTATAATCAGATACAAATAAGGCTTGGTTAGGTCCGGCTTAAGTTGATCATGGGCTATCTTGCTATTTGTAATAGCAGAAAATGAAGAAGTCTTCTTCTCTTTCCTTTGAAATAGAAAGTTACACAGTTATTAAACAAAGTACTATTTTAGGCTGAAGCAACAAAAGACATTTAAAAGTGTTGCCAGAGAGAGAAATGGCACAGAAGGCTATGAGACGTAAGAGACGTTTCCAGCAGAGAACTGGCAAAGAAAACAGTTGCTGAGGGCAGACAGTGTTATTTCTAGTGGTAAACATGGTTCTGTAACATGACAGCACAGAACCAGCAATATTCAAATGAAATGTAGACAGCAGCAGGATAAAATATTAAACAAATTTCAGTAGTGGGATAAGGGATGCCATTAGATGGGTTTAACTTGCAAATGATGTAGCTCTTCCCATGAGAAGACCACCTAGATGAGTAAGTACTGGTCTAAACTTATTTCCTGGTAACTCTGACTCTGCAAATGAAAAAAATGCTGGACTCTAGAGGCTTAAAAGCTTAGAGCATGGTACAGAAAAAAAAAAAAACAAGAGGATATAGAAGGACTATGGAACTGTGGAAAATAATGGGCATTCTTTTGAGGGTAAAAGCATTACAATTCTTCCCATATGCATAATGTCTCAAACTTTCATGTCATTCCAGCAGAAAATTCTTTTATGGTTGTATGTTTTAAACAAGTTACGTGTTAGAAGTACTTGCATCACTTGATATAGTAGAATGCAGCACATGACTATACTGGGCATCTCACTTTTCTTGTTAGCTTAAATAATTTGAAGGGACCATCTCTTTACTGCCAAAAAGTAACATAAATGCTTTTCCTTTACACAAAAGCAACTGATCCATGTGTCACATTATACTGAAAGGCTGGAGGGAATACTGTATACTGACAATTTGAAGTTTTACTGAAGAATGTGAATGCTAATATTGTGATATTGTTTGATGTTTCTTTTATACTGGCCAAGAAAGTTTGACACAGACCAATAACTGATGCCAGAGTTATGGCCGAAAACTCAATGTTAAGAAGTGTGTCATAGTTTCTTTTGATAAGATGGCCATCCCTGCAAATTACTACATTGATAATGCATACTTGAGAGTAGATCCTGTACTCAGGAGCTTTGGATAACACATGTTGACAGAGATTTTACATTTAACCAATATGTTTCTTCTGCAATGAGAAAATCAGTTCATGTTGCAAGACTTATAAGAAAAGGTATGGCGTCTAGGTCTAAACAAGTCATTGTCCCAGTGTACTCTGCCCTCATTAGACCTATCATCGACTACAATGCTTCCTTAGCATGTACCTCACCATGTATATGCAACAACTGGTGCATCCGCAGAGATTTTTCACAGAAAGGATACAATGGGTAGATAACAAGTCCTATGCAGACTGCCTCAAATCATTGTTCCTATATTCAGCTTCCTACAGGGTGCTGAGAAGCAACCTATACCTAGCCTACAAGGCTTCCTCAGATCCAGGACTAATGAACCTGTTACACGTTCAGAACACAACTAGCATCAGGAACACCCAATCTAGTGAGTTGAACTTCGCCAGCAACACAAACAGTATGTGCTAGAGGGAGAGGTATGTATCTCAGAAGTTCCCTTCTCTGGAATAGTTTTCCCATCCATGTGAAACAAAGTTCTTCCCTGCATTTATGCAAGCAGAACCTGGAACAATGAATGAGGAACAACAAATATACCCTTGGTGTGCCACCCATGCCTCTACTAGAGTGAAGAAGCTTGTAATTGTTTGTCTACCAATGAATATACACCCTCCATAAAACATTTGGGAACCATTACCTACCCAATTTCATTTTGGTGAACTTGGCAAGGCTTAAAATTGATCCTTAGGTTGTTAGTATTCTACTATGATACCATAACTGTTTTTGACATGGTCCTTGATGTGTCCTTCTTCGCTGCTAATGTAAGTGATAAGTTTATTTCCCCCCAATTATCACATGTTTTGCACAGACACACACACACACACACACACACACACACACACACACACACACATATACACATATATATATATATATATATATATATATATATATATATATATATATATATATATATATATACCCTCACACAGTTATTGTCCCCTTTAAAATTTTTATACAAATACATTACTTTACTTTAGGTGTTAGAAGACTGTGAAGTGTGTAAACATTTGTAAAAGTTACTCTTCTATGCTCAAATACATTCAAAAACTAACTATCATTATGAGAGTCCAATCAAAGACAATGAAGCAGAGTACTTAATATGTAGATGGAAAAAAAAGTTGTGGGGCATGAAAAAAAAAAATACTTTTTTACATTACTAGAATGCCAGTCAAAAAAAAAAATAAAAAAAACAAAGCCCCAACCACTAAAATGCATTTTTCTGAATAATATATATCAACAGTATAAAAAAAATCAGAAAACCAGAACATTCTTGCAAAAAAAAGGACAGATTCTAACTGATCCTTGCCTGGACACATCTAAAGTCACTACATGGGAGTTGGTACAACAAAGTATGTGTCAATTTTTGAAACGCTCTGGCGATGACGCCTGACCCATTTGATACATTTTCAACCTATCTCAAAGAGAGAGCAAATCTTATGAATTAATTTGTCAAGAATATGTTTTATACTTCAAATAATAATTATAATATCCACAACACAAAAAAAACTGCAAGTTATTCCTCTATACTTTTACACATCACATCACATATTATTATTTTTTTACATCATATTATACAGCAGAAATACTGAACTCTTAAACCAGACCCCTGATCGTGAATATAACACCTAAACATAACCATGCTAAATAATCCATTCATTTATAACTACATCAAATAATCAAATGGCCTTTGTGACTTTCATTTTATTCTAAGCTATATGCATACATTGTCTTTTAAAAAGAAGGTTCACACTAATTATACATATAAACAAAAGAGTTGAGTCTAGACTCTAGATACATTTTACACTTCATATACTAACACAGACAATTTTACTGTAGCCCAGCAAGCACGCCATGATCGGCTCATGGCTGCAGTCGAGCCCCCTCTTCTCCCTTCTCGCGGTTTTGTTTGGAATAGAACTCTGGGCATCACAAATGATGCTTTATTACCGGGCTGCCCGTAATGAAAAAAAAAAAAAAAAGCTGTTAAAGACGCAGCCGAGGTGGTTAAAGTTAGCGGTAGTGTGTAAGACGCATGTAAGTCGCTTCTTTTAAACAAAAAAAGTTTGCTTTTTTTTTTTTTTTTTTTTTTTTTTTTTTTGCATTTACTTTCACACTGGGGGCCGCAGTCCCGGCTGGGTTTTGTTGGTGCAGTAATGCATGGAATGTCATTATGCAGTTGTATGAGCAATCAAAATTTCAATGGATTTCTGCATTGGTGAAGACTGACTATTTATTTAGCATGTTGTAGACATTGACTTTCAGCAATTTATAAGCCATAATTAACAATACTGAACTTGTCTAGAATTTCTACAGTTGGTTTGCCAGACTCCAGTTATAAGCTATTTTTTTCTGTATTATTGAGAATTACTCAAGCTATTTATAACATTAATGTACTGATAAAGGTTGTTACTTACAAAGTAAATGTATTTTTGGATATTAGAAGTATAGTAAAAAAACTATGTGTACTCCAAAACATAGAGATACTGTCTACCTTGGGCCTGTAATACTTTAAGATGGCAAAACAAAGCAGATCCACTAACAAGTGACAAATAGGTTTGTACGACTATCTTGTTTACCGAGTCGGCACCCTATTGAAATGTTAGTACATATATAACACCAAGTGCCAACAAGCTGAAAATAAAACATCAAAAACTCAGGAACTTATATATACCAACTCTGAGATTGCCATAACTTGGAGGAAAGGGAATATTCCAAAAAAGGCCATCTTGGACTTAGTATATGTAAGCCTGTTTTTTTCAGCCAGTCAGCATGTTTCATTTCAAATGGTTACCTTAAAGGCTGCTGTAAACATTTGTGTGTCCTTATAGGTAGTAACACCTGGAGGGTATGAAGTAATTATAACAGTGTCTTAAAGTTTATAAAAATATTCAATAAACAATTAAGTAAAGTGAAGGAACAGGCATCTCCAGATTTTCTCAGAATGACCACATTTTTGCCTGAAATTTTTGGTCTCTTTCTCATAAAATTTGTGATTTTTTGGCAAATCAATGAGGACTGAAGTCACTAAATAATGACATACATTTGAGTTTCACATTTTACATCCTTCAGAAAATGGATGCTAACACAAATCATGTTATTCTAGTAACTTTCTAAGTTTATAAGAGCAACATTTAAAATTTGTACCTATTTTGGTGCCTTTGTCCCCCCATTAGTTTAGTCTTCATCCAGATGTCTTGTTCTAAGAGGTTGAGAGGTATGAGGCATGTATTATCTGAGATGTAATTCTCTTTATGGGTTTGGTTATCATATCAAAGGCTAAAGGATTACATTAAAGAAGTCCATCAGGCCAGTCTTCACCAATGAGAAGTGATAGATTGCCATTCAGGAAAGCAGTGTGAGGTGCTTCAATGTTACAGGGCATGTCAGAAAAAAAAAACAGTAAAATGATATATCTCTGACAGAGTCAGAGATCACATTATAACATTTTATTATAAATACAAACTATTCCTATAGGCAGAAGTATATGCTGGTAGCACCTTAAGGCAGTATGCATAGGGCATGCAGGAAAGGAAGACACGATTCCTCATAAAACTTAGTTTAATGAATGCACTCAGACCAAAGAAGGACTTATTTCTTAATCTCTTTTTACTTGTCATTCTCTCTCGAGTGTCATTGTATCCTACACTATATCTATCTCATTCTCTTGTTTTAACTTTTCACTTAATGCTCCACCATATGCTTTTACCTTGTTTTCCTCCCATTCCAAACAAATGGATTGATTAGACAACTAATCTGATTTACTTTCCTTCTACCCTTCTTTCATTGCTTTCCAGTGCATTTTATTTTTATTCCGGTAAGCTTAGTTGGCAGATATATTGCAAATTGTTTAAGAAAATTGCCTTGGTTAAACAAAACCTCTGATTAGATTGAGTGCCTAAGACATCAAGATGAGAATTAGCTTGTTCTATTAAAACTTTCAAATAGAATTGATATCTTCACAAATTAAATCATGAATACCTCATTAAACACTTTCTAACACATCCATGTAGCCATATTACGCAGAATGGAAAAAAAAAAAACAACAACAATAAACAAAAATGTAGATGTGATGCCCGGGCACTAGCCCAGCAATCAAGGAGCCTCAGTCCTCACCACTAACACCAGTGAGGGACGTCCATATAGAGAAAGGATAATAAATACACACACAGTAAAGTACAATTTCCCTTAAGAGCACACAGAGATCACAGTCAGTCTGGGGCTGGTCTCTCCCTTTTCCTCCAGGTCCCCAATAAGACTCCCCACTGGCACAGCTATAGGGTCCAGATCTCAGCCTAGTGGGCAAGCTAAAACCTCCAGTACCCTCTCTGTCCAACCAGTACTTCATGTCCCTGCCCAAGTAGTTGACACACACACACTTTGAGATAAGAGTTATATACAACCACACAGGCACTTCTGGGGAAGGCTGGCACAGGTTCTCCAGCTGTGCCCCTTTTACTCAGACTATACAGTAGTACCAGCTGCCACCACCCACTATCAGCTACTCAAAGGCCCTTCTGAAAGGGTGTCCAATTATTACTGTGCAATATTATTATCCAAATGGTAAGTATGACTGAACAGTCAAGGCTTATTAGAGTGACTTAGTACAGTATCACTATATACATGCAATGTGCTCTAGAGCTTAAATTAACTCTACATAAAACAGCCACAGTTGAAAGGTTTAAAAATATTTAATAATAAATAATAAAAACACAAGACAACACTTCTTACTACACAGTGCTAGTAAAGAGTTCAGAGATCACAGAGAAATACTTAAAATAATACAGTAGCAAAAGTTCTGACATCACAGAAAAACAAACTCGTCTAATCTTCCTATTTCCTAGCTATATCTAAGAGAAAACACAATTCTAAATAACTTACATATAGAGCAAAGCAGTGCTGGTGATGTTGGATGTTCTCAAGACAAAATGCCCAGAGCTCTCTCATTCTCTGTCTTTAAATTGATAACACAGAGCTGCTTCACATGACATCATTCTTCACACTTTTTGGTGTTCCCAGGCTAACAGAAACTACATTTACATTCTTTACACCTGGGCAGACATCAAAGCAATAAAGGACATTTATACATGCAAATTCTAGCCATTAACTCTGGTCTTAAAACAATAGCCAGAATTCCTTCATCCAGACATATAGGCTCCAAATTTTAGATCAAAGAATTTCACCAAGCTTGACTTATCAGCTTTGTTACAGCACAGTGCACTGTTGTTACATTTTTGCAGTTCCAGTCTATTCATATTTAAGAGAACAAGCCTGTGGCTTACATTAATATTTACAAATGACAGAATTATCTACAAAATTCTGTCTGGCTAGGCTGGCAGCCTTCACCTATCTTCACCCCCCCCCCAGAGAACTTAAGCTAGTTTTTCAAGTGACCCTTGAGAAAAGTTGCTTGAGAGGGTTAGGTCTAGGTGAGTATACCATACCCCATTCCCTGTCTTGAGAGCCCATCTGCATTGGCATTGCTAATCCCACTGCAGTGCTGCACTGACATATCATATGCTTGCAACCCTAGGCTCCATCTTAGCAACTTGCCATTTTGCTGGCTGGCTTTGTTTAACCATGTTAGAGGATTGTGATCTGTCACTACAGTAACTTTTCTTCAATACAGATAAGGCTGAAGTTTCTGCAGTGCCCACACTATGGCTAGGCATTCCTTTTCTACAGCTGCATAGCATTCCTCCCTGGGTTGGAACCTATGATGGAGATAAACCACTGGGTGCTCTTCTCCCTCTGAAGACATTTGGCTAAATACAGCCCCCACCCCATGGTTCAAAGCATCCACCTTCACAACAAATCCTTTGCTGTAATCTGGACTGGCTAACACAGGGACTCCTCCCAAAGCTTCCTTAAGCTCCTGGAATGCCTGCTCACATGCTGGGGTCCACACTACCTTATCTGGCCTGTTCTTCCTTGTCAGGTCTGTGAGGGGAGCAGCTATGGTACTATAACTGAGGACGGACTTTCTGTAGTACCCTGCTGTCCCTAAGAATACCCTCACCTGCTTTTTGGTAACAGGTGCAGGCCATGCCTGAATGGCTTCTACTTTGGCAGGTTCTGGCCTGATCTTACCACTCCCCACTCTATGTCCCAGGTAGGAGACCTCTGCCATACCCACCTGACATTTGCTGGGCTTAATGGTCAACCCTGCCCTCTGTAGTCTGTCCAGCACCTCCCTGACATGTTGAAGGTGCTCTTGCCAGGAATGGCTGTAGATGGCAATATCATCTAGGTAAGCAAGGGCAAACCCTCCTGCTCCTGCTAGGATATGATCTACCAACCTGTGGAAAGTTACTGTGGCATTTTTCATCCAAAGGGTATCTTTTTGAACTCATACAAACCAAAAGGAGTTGCAAAGGCTGATATCTTTCTAGCACGGGAGTCAAGGGCACCTGCCAGTAACCCTTGGTAAGATCAATGGTTGTAAGATACTTAGCACCACCCAGCTGCTCTAGGGTCTCATCTATCCTAGGCATAGGGTGAGCATCTGACTCTGTGTGACTATTTAATTTGCTGTAGTCCACACAGAACCTGGTACTGTTATCCTTCATTGGCACCAGCACAACTGGGGAGGCCCAGGGACTGCTAGACTCTTGAATCATCCCTAGTTCCAACATCTCCTGTATTTCCTCCCTCAGAGTCTGTTTGACTCACCCAGGCACCCTATAAGGGGCCTGCCTAATAGGCCTTTGGGGTCTTGTATCCACCTGGTGCTGCACCAGGTGGATGCACCCTGGTTTCCCAGTGAACATGTCCCCAAACTCCTGTAACACTGCTCGGATTTCTCGAACCTGGGTAGGAGATAGCTGCTGAGACATCGCTCCACCAGATCTCCCTCGGACTCCTCCTGCAATCCACTGCAAATGGTCAGCACAAGGGCCTTCCTATCATGGTATGGTTTCACCATGTTAACATGGTACAATTTGTGTCCCTGCCTTCTGCCTAGCAGTTCCACCATGTAGTTAACATCACTTACCTTTCTTACCACCTTGTAGGGTCCCTCCCAAGCTGCTTGCAGCTTGTTGTGTCTGAAAGAAATGTGTATAGTGACATGTTAAGTCTAGAAAATGTGTAACATGCCTTTAAGTCTTGCAGTATGGCGCAAGGGAATATTCTTAGTTAGGCAAAAACTGAGTATTACTCAGCTTAACAAGGTACTGATTGCCAGTAGCCTGGAAGGCTAAAATCAACAAGTTTGTTCATCAGCTGGAAGTACACAGCACATGAGCAAGAGCTCACACTGAAAACCCTGGAAGCGTGGTACATTTTTAACACAACCTGTTACTTGGAAGGGTTATGTGAAATTATAATACTGTTTGATGGAAAAATAACTGAATTACTATGTTACTTTTTCTTCAACCTGAGCGGGCTAGTAGTTGTTATTTTACTGTGATTTTATGAAAAAATAAACTGTAAAATGTCTGTTTTCAATGTCTCCTTTGACTCTACAATACACACACACACACACACACACACACACACACACACACACACACACACACACACACATTACAAAAATATGTGCGTGTATGTGCATTTAGAGGTTTATTAGCTTGGAGACTTTGTATAACTACAGAATTAAGATTAGTCTACAACTGCAGATCTCTGCTGTGGCTTCCTTTCATTTTTTTTCCTTTGTAGATTCACAAACTACTTTGTAAAATGCTTGTTTTAGAAACAAATGTAATAAGAACTCCTCTTCACATTATTAACTTGGTTATACATTCAACTACTGGGATACTGTAGGCTACAAAAACCTGAGAAAAGTCACTTCGTTATAATGCCAAGAAGTAAATCTTTCAGAAGTAAACACATCCTTACCAAAATGATAACAGTCGAGATTTTAAGCCAACAATCTGTAATAGGGAGAATTTTATTTTTAATTAGAATCCATCTTTTGATGCCAGAATACCTTTGATGTAATATAACCTAAACTGTACAGTTTATTAGGTGCCAAAAGATATCTCAATTAAACTTTAATGCAATTTGTGTGTTTTGAGGCTTTGCCTGAATATTCATGTCACTGGATACACCCAAGACAGTTTATGAATTAAAAAAAAAAATGATGAATGATTCACAAATTTTTCATATTATAAGTAAACCATCAGGACTGTATCTTCATATAAAAAAGTCAAGAATTATACATTACCAAGCTGTTACATATACTGACTATGGATGCAGATGTGATTGTTTAAAGATGAATCTTTCCATTTTACAAGATGAAGAATATAATACTGGGAAGTATGTAAAATGCAAAACAAAACTGTGACCTATGACTTTCACAAATATCAGCTTTGAAAATGTTATTGGCTGTAGGTTAAGGTATTTCCCTGCTCAATGTCATCTATTTCATGTTAAAAATGTCTCTGCTACATAATCCTAACAGGGGTAACCTACAAGTGGAAGAAAAATTAACTATCAAGCTTCAGTTGCACGAGGTTCAACCTGCCAACAATTGGAGTTCCACCACAGGAAATCACTGTCAATGAGTTCTGCCAGAAGTGATGCCCTTTTTGGGGGGATTTCCCCTTTCTTCAAGTTAATGCAACCTTGGAGTTGGTATATATTATCTCTGGGGCATGCAGGTTTTGTCCCCCTGCA
The DNA here is from genome assembly GCF_019279795.1 of Protopterus annectens. Lineage (NCBI taxonomy): Eukaryota > Metazoa > Chordata > Ceratodontiformes > Protopteridae > Protopterus > Protopterus annectens. The sequence goes on from NC_056744.1 coordinate 712,871,273, forward strand.
AAAACTCATAAAAAGTGGGGGGGGGGTTCACCCATTTTCTGTCTGAATACAGTTCAGAAATTTAAATATTTGCTACATTCAGTTTTGACAACTGATAGTGGAAGCTCACAACAGTTTCAGTACAAGTACTTCTTTCTGAATCTCCATTAAAATGGAAAATACTGATGGAATGTGCCAGCATTACATCTTGTGGTGAATGGTTTTTTTTTACGTTCTATGCAGTAGTTTTACTTGTAGAAAACATCTATTATATATTTCAATATATATTTAATATGTGAAATACATTAATAGTAAACAAACTTGGAGCAAGTATGCCTTAAAGCTGTTGAAAAGGAAAACATAATCTATCAGATATGATGATAAAACCTCTTAAAATGGATGGTTGGTAGCAAAGTTTTCTACATAGTCTATGGTGAGCATTTAAATATGCAAAATAAAAGCATTCTCACATTCAAAGTCAGGTTAAATACATATTCTTCACTGTGTATGATTATTGCAAAATGGAAACAAACTAGCCATGATAATATCAGCAAACTGAAGTAACTAATGAGGTCTACATATAAGTTTGCATTACAGATACAGCCAAAGCAGCACACTATGGAGTACATTTTAAGCATGTCAGTCCTATTCAGCATTCAAAACTGTCAAGAGATCACGGAACACAAATCCAACTATTTAAGTACTGTTCATATGAATTCAATGAATCCTAAACAAATGTGTAATAAAATGATAATGCACAAGTAATAGTGATGTGAGACAAAGAAACCAGCGGATGACAATAAAATGATACATTATTTGCAGAAGGCATCCTAATTCTTAACATAACCCATAAAGTCTGAGCTCATTAATAGAGTGAGCTTTTCCATCTGGATTGTCCTCATTTCTGTGACCTGTGGAGGCATAATGCAGCCACTAATGTATTTTAATGCAGCTATAGCGGTGGCACACATACCACAATGAAATTGTACCTCACTATTGTCATCAAAAAGGTTTATGTAAACATCCATCTGAGTTTTAAAACATGTATATCTAGGCACTAGGAGGAAGGGTGGTATTTACAGTTGTGCATCCGTGGCAACGTTCATAGTAACTGCATTTGGGCAGAGGAGTTTGATTATCTTTTGTTAGAACTAATGCAAATGATACGCTAATGACATGTAAATGAGGACTGCGTGCAAATTCTCTTACTATCTTATGGAAATAAGGCACCTTTCCTACCTCTCTGAAGCATAGTCACTTTTTTTATGCTCAGTTACACTGTGTGCACAAGACTTATAAAAAGTGAAATTGCAGCTTTTCTATCTACTCTGCACTCTGTGAAGATGCCTGCTGTAGCTGCTAGCCTTGCTGTTTCCTGCTGTCAGCTGCTTGCCTACACTGCACCACAGCAGCAGGCACCCAGGCAGAGAAGAAAAAGATATAGACAAAGAATGACTTACTTTAGAGTATCCTATATTTATCTGCCAGAGTTGCCTCAGGACTGATCCAGAACCATGTGTGCTTTCTACAGAATTGCACACTTTCCTGAGGTACTTGGTGTGATAGATTGCACCCATATTGATATTAGGGCTACATCTAGACCATGGGGAAAGTGGTACTACAACATGAAGAGCTACCATTCCGTCCCATTCCAGGTAGTATAATTTGTCAGTCCAGTGTCCAGGCAGTCCTCATGATTTTCACACCTGGCACACACTCTCATTCTGTTGCCTCTCCCTGCATGGTAGGATTCCTCATCATCAAGTTGTTGGTAAGTGCAAGCGTTTCTAATCATACAGATTTCTGTAGGTATAGATTATAAAATGTATTATTGAGTAAAATCCTCCCCAAACCTTTTTTGTTGTGACATCTCTTCCTTTTTTGTTTTGCAGGTGATAACAGGCTATTCACTGCAACCTTTGCTAATGACAGCAGTCCATAATCCTAGGGGAGCTGCTTTGAAGCACTTCAGCATCATCATGTCCCAGGCACAGAGTATTACTGAGAAAGAGTCTGACATGCTGAAAGCCTGTTTCCACTGTCTGAACAAGTGTGGGGGGTGTACTTCAGTATGACCTTGCTACTGAATACAGAATGTTTACAGTGTGTTGCACTCTGAAGACCTTGATCATGTATCAGTCTGTTACACAACTGCCCCGTGATGGCAGTGCAGCTGCTACTATTGTTTCTTCCACCACTGACAATAGTGATAGTAGCCAACAGATGGCAGGAGTACAGGAACTCTTGTGTTAAGCTTGTGCACAGTATATGACTGCTCAGGCAAAGAGGCAGCATCTAGTCCACAGCTATGGACCATGACATTCACTTAGTGAAAAATGAAACATCAAAAATCACGTAAAAATACTAGCTGCGTGCAGTGTAACTTGTGAGATATGCTGTGTTGTGCATTGTCAGCTGGCAGTATACATCAGATATTTTTTTTCATCCAAAAAAAATAAGGTTTTTTTCAGTAACTTATTTGAATGTTTTGTTATGCATTTGCCCGTGGTAGCGGTGCTGCGGTAGTGTTGTCACCTCACAGCAAGACGTTGTCCCATTCGATTCTCAGCTAGAGCGTCTTCTGTGTGGCGACATGCATGAATGGGCGTACCTTTGTTGAAGGTTGTGCATCAGGGCTGTTAACTTGGCACGTAAAAATACACTACCAAACATTAGTGGACCGGAGTTCTGCTGTGGTGACCCCTAACCGGGATAAGCCGAAAGACACAGCAGTTATGCATTTCATTGGAGTAAGTGGCAGCAGTGACAGATCTACTGTCAGGCATATCTCTCAACTGTCACCTGCACAGTCAATGGTAAACCCATATAGAATAATCATGAATATCTCAAACTACATACACACTGTTATACAATTCTCCTGTTTACTATTTCCCCAAGTAATTTACAAGTTTAGGATGGGTGGAGTAGATTGATGTCCCTCTGCAAGGTATTCTGGTAGAATGTCAAGCAATATTAGAAAATACAGTGAATTGCAACACACAGAGAAGTATTAATATTTTAGGGCAATGAACCCAGAGGGCCATTACAAGTATAATATTGTTAAAGCACTGATACTTCAAAGGATTTTTTTTTTTACTTTTTTGTGTGTGTGGTATTCTGACTACCCAGTTAGTACTGCGGTTATCATACTCAACTGTCTTTTATAAATTATTTGAAATGGTCCTTATGTATACTGTTGGCTACACTATGTGGTGCATGGTCAAATCCCACTGCACATGAGATATTTTTTCTTTCCCTCAACACAAATGTTTTGCTTCAAAAGTTAATTAAGTCAACATTTGTACAGTGCTTTGGGTTAAGTAACAACTTTACTAGTTGTATTTGCAGGATTGAAAAGGATAATGTAGTAAGATATGCATGGACTATTCAGAAATGTTGGGTGACTGCTGACTTACTTACTGAGGTTTGACATGAGACTTATGTATCAAAAGTGCCATACACAATGTCCCCAAAAGATAGTGTGGGTGATGGTCACATGGATTATGAGCAAGTGCTGACATGAAAACTTGATGCTGAGTTACTGTGATGCCACAGGATGTACGTGATGCAAAGGAACTTCTAAACATTAGTACTGCAGGACTTAGATGCTCACCGAGAGACTCCATCATGTGTTGTGAAAGGCTGATGAGGCCTTGTTGCTGTCGTTTGGTTTGAATCCCCTAGAATCCTTGTACAAACTTTCTTTAGCTACACAAGACGTCTAGTTTAACCAAATGCTATGTGTAGACAGTACCCAGTCCATGTCCAGTTGTGTTTCCAGTGCATGCCTAGTTAGTCTATTCATGCATTCAATAGTCAAGACTTACTAGACATGCACTACTAAAGACTTACCAGTGTGTCTGTGGTAAGTCTTTGCTAGTGTCTGCATGAAGCTGGACATGGATGCTATTTCTGTATCCATACTCCTCAGGAGGATCATCATGGCATTGTCCCTGGTCTCCATCATTCCCATGTGCTGGTAAGACCCCTCACATATAACTTACAATACTTTATCCATCTCTAGTTGACTCACAGTGGACCAGCCTATGCCTGTACTATGCCATAGCTCATCTGGTGCCGGACATCCAAAGATGCGCATGTCTTGGGAGCTAACTGTGGAAACTGGCATTGCCTGACAACCCTTTGTAAAAGAGAGAAAGTGGATAATGTTACCTCTAAAATGGAAGTCTCGTTTTCAAAATGTTCTCTGTTCAAATGAAAGAGGTTTTGAGCTATGTGGTGCCCCCCTTTCCCCATTCTGCAATGTCAATTCTTCATTCTGCTAAGTGTGTGAGCCAATATCACTGACTATGGGGTTATCCACTTGATGTATGGTCATGGGTCCTGCCAGTACATTTTGCAACTGTATTCCACTGTCCTCTGGCTGTGTCATGAATATGAGAGTTATTGCATCAATGCCAACAGCCACTCTGCTGTCAACATCAGCTTGCTGTGCTGAAGCAAAGAAAATGGTTGTTTCTGGTGCTGATGCTGTGAAGAAATATGCATTGCCAAAGAAACATTTCCCACATATCCTCAGACCATCATAAGGATATGGTTCTCCTCCAGACTAAAGTTGTCTATACTGTGTCTTTGTTCTGAGCTACTGTAGAATTGTGTAACCTGCAAGCACATATTGGGACAAAATTAAACCAGTCTTTCACTCATTATGCCGATTTTTTAATATTTCCTACATTCAGGTTCATAATAAACATCAGACAAGTGTAGTAAGGATTAATTCTGAGTTATGGATTTTAGTACTTTGTGCCATTTGAACTTGTACTGCAGTTATTAAATCAATAGATGTAACTGTTTCTTGTAAGGATCTTCTAGTAGGTAGGTTAATGATGCCATGCATTACTTCAAGTCAGTTTTCTGCTACTATTAACCTCTCCTCTAACTATCTACAATGTAAATCATGAACCATAAGCCCCTTAACACATACAGACAGCAGTGAAAATGGATCTTACATATTCCAATCATGTCATTTATGAGTCATAGAAATACTTATTTTAACTTATATGTCTTACTGGTAAAACACTACTGCTCATGAGATCTCACTGAATTACACTAAGTACAGTGTTTTCCTGATAATTTCTGTTTATTCCTGTTTTCATAAATTGTCTTTAGTTAGTCTGCACTTTTCGTGTACTGCAAATGACTTAGCGCAATTTATAATGGCAGAAGGGCAAATCATTCACATTCGGGGCTGATTTAAGAATTTTTTTTGCAAATGAGGCTCAGTTGTGCTAAACGTTATGAATCATGCTGCTACACATATGTATATGTCTTGTTATAGGCATACATGCTTTTGGATGGCTGCGGATGAGCCTTGTTGGTGGCTGAAAAGCTTATGAACATGGATAACCTGCAAGCCCAGCTCAATCATACTACAGTATGCTATACCATTTGCATGATATTGATGTATCTCTACATCAACCATAATTTTGCTTTTCAGTAAGTACTCCTACCACTGGCTACAAAACCTACCCATAACTTACCTGAAGGACAAAAAAATAATAATACTGAAATGATGTAGAACTCCCAAAGTGAATCTGTGATGCACACCCTAAAAATACTGCAAGAGTGAAATGCACCATGTATTAGCAATCTTTAGAATATGTTAACCAAAACTGTCATACCAATATCAGTTATGTTGCCTCTTATACTGGCACTTTGGAATGATCTCTTAAAGCCCAGGCTCAAGCCCCAAGCTGGTCAGATAAAGAGACCAAAATCCTCCTCTACCTGTAGCAGGAGTCATACCTGCAGCAGATGGAGTTGGCAACAGCTGGCACTCAGTGGAAAAACAATTGACAAGTGGGAGGAGTTGTGGGCTCACAAGTAATATCTAACATGGATCCCCCACTCTGAGCAGTAATGCAGGCAAAGGTATGCTGACCTACACAGGCAGAGGAGGGAATAGCTGGCCAAGTGGGTTTCAGAGGTCCAAGAGAGAAGGTCAGAGTTCTATAGGAAGTACTGTTTTTATATTTCTTATACTGCTGGGCAACTTATATATATGCCTTGACAAAATAAACCTGCTTTATGCATATGTCTATATATAGGTTCAGTGTGTTTCAACATATGTCCTCTACAATGAACTCTTTGGAAGAATGATGATTCTTCTCAGGATGCAAGCATTTGCTTTGGTAGATCACTACACAGTAAGGAATATGATTTTGCTCTCTTATTACTACTGTGCATTCTTGGAAATGGGATATATAATTAGCATGGGGTTGGAGGTGAAGTCCCCCATACTGGAGTGCAGGGGGCTTTGCCTCCTGTAGCAAACACTGCAGTGGAATTTCAACAAAGGAAAAAAAGATCATACAAATTCTTCACTAAAACCTATGAGAAAGACTCAGCCAAGCTAGATTCATCCCTGTATAATACCTTACATATCCTGTAGTGGAGGCCCATGGAATCTATACAAATCAGTTCTGTTTAAGTACATGGCTTCAGAATGTCCAGGACTTTTTACTTTTTAAGTCTTTTCTGATGCATTCAGGCAATAAAGCCAATCCCCATTAGTTGTACACATGCTCTCTTTCGACCTTTTTTGAGCTCATCACTACAACATAACTGGATTTTTTATCAATACTTTGGAAACACAGAGCTGAAAAAAAAACCTTTTACTAATAAACATTAGGGTACCTACAAAATATCCCAAATAACATCCAAAACAATGGTAAAAAGGTCAAATGGACAAAGCATTCAGTAAAAACTAGAAGAAAGAACCAGCTAAGCTACAGTATTCACAGTGTAATAGATTAAACCTCTAGGAGAGCAGGCCCATGGGATATATATAAAACAGCCCATAAGGACATACCAGTGTTTTAACTACATGGCTTCAGAATGCCCATGGTTTTCTATTTTTTACTGTTTAAATCTTCCTAGTGTATTCAAGCCAATAAAGCTGAACCCCGCTAGCTATAGACATGACATGTTTCAAACTTTTTTCTGGGCTCATCAGTGCCACTTAAGTAGATGTCTGGCCACACTTTTGAATCACAGTGCTTAAAAACCAAGTCTGATGTCATTAAACATTAGGGCACTTGCAAAATAAACCAAATAACATCCAAACATATAATATATATTAAAAACATAACTAATGTAAGCCCACATATATATATAAATACACAGACAGCCACACACACATATATGTATTATATATGTGAATATGTGCGTGTGTGTGTGTGTGTGTGTGTGTGTGCGTGTGTGTGTGTGCACCTGCAGATTTGCAGTTATTTTGCTGTTCAATTGTATGCCTTTTGATGCGAATTATGTACAGAACTATGCAAACAGACACACAGAAATATACTTACATGTATATGTGTGTGCATGTCTGTGTAGATTTCTAGGTAATATGTGCATGTACATATCTGAAACTTAGTGGAAATGTAAACATCAAATCAATAGAAATTTAATGTTTATGTCTTTCTTATAGTTGATGCTGTGTTAAACAAAATGTATACATATATATATATATATATATATATATATATATATATATATATATATATATATATTCAAGTATCTTCATGTTTATGTTGCTTTCAAGATACATTTTATGGCAGAAATTGGGTGTAGCTATGGACACAGCTTGTGCCAATAACTATGCCAATCTTGTTATGGCACATTGGGTACAGGAATGTATTTTTGGTCAAATTGGATTTTGTGAACATGTAAAATTTTACAAGAGATTCATGGATGATATCTTTTTATTGTGGGAAGGTCCAGCTGGTATTTTAGAGGAGTTTGTTACTTATTTAAACAATACCAGAAGTTATCTTAAGTTTACCGATAAGTCTTCATCTTTGTCCATTGATTTCTTAGATGTATGCCTCCTTAAAAATAATGGCAAGATACAGACATCTGTCTATAGGAAATCAACTTGGAGAAATAGTTATCTCCATAGAACTAGCATGCATCCCGGATTTATTTTTCACAATATTGCAAAGGGCCAAGTATTAAGGGCCTCCAGGCTGAGTACAAATGATGCATCTTTTTCACAAGCTTTGGACTCTTTGAGTTCACATTTGAAAGAAAGGGGTTACTCTAGTAGAGATACCATTGATGGCATAGCTTATGCCATGAAAGAGAGAGATGGTGTGGCCAAACCCTTTGTCTGCAGTAGAAACTGGGGGAAATGAATAGAGAGGCTAATCCTAACAGTAACACTAAACTGCTGTTAACTTACACTAGTGTTATAGGTAGGATTTGCAATATAGTGCGGAAACATTGGGTTGTATTGATGACAGATGAATCTGTCAAAAGGGTAGTAGGTACTACACCCTGTTTTTCCTTTAAGAGGTTTACTGTTTATTCATTGGAAATATTGAGCTTGATGTGAAAAGAATCATTTAGCACTACCATCTATGCACATATTGGTAATGTTTTTTGGTGATATCCAGAAGTTTCCAGTACTCATAAAATAGGTACTACAACTGAGGTATAGTGGGGGTGAGGGGTTGTGAGCAATTATTTGATCTGCATACTGTGCATTTATAATTCCCTTATTGTATACTGCAATGTCTTAGGCCATGCTGACTAAGTTACAGAAATAACAATCATTAACATATATAATTAATGGCAATATTCACATAAACACAGATAAACATTGATGTGAATATTTCATTGTAGATTAGACAGATCACTTCAAATTATTGGTAACATTAGCAGACTTTGGAGGAATGTGTTCACCATTTCTTAAACTGGCTATCTCTTAAGTTTGACATTCACTCAATACATCAATAACACATCCACAGACACCACTGTGCTTCGAAATGCATCAGCTGAGGAATGCTGAGTACAAGCTGCAACAATTTGTTAAAAGTTAAATGCCATATTAGTCAGGAAGGAAAATAAGAGCTAGACAAGGACTGATCAGTTCTCACTGTGCTGTACCTTAACAATTTTCCAGCAAGGCACAGTCCCACATTTAAACAGTAAGATGCTTGATTTCCTCTGAAAAACACAGTCCAGTGCTTCTTTACATGAGGTACGCATGAGGTGGAATCATTTAAGAAGTCAACCATATCGCAGAAGTTATAAATAAAAAGATACTTTAATCAGAAATGCACACATATATGACGTGCAAACAAATTTGATTTCTTTCATTTTAAATATCTCCATAGCTTAGGAGTAGATTGAGTATAACAGACAGGCACAGAGGCAGTTATCAAGCTTAGCGCAGAGCGCTCATGAGTAGCAAGCATGTCAAAAGTATATTACAAATATGAATAAATTCCTGCAATTACAATTGTGTAGTCTAAACTGGTGAAATGAGCATCAACATATTCCACTGAGGCATTGCTCTGCAAGTAAATGAATTATATATGTGCATCAATAAAGCATCAATAAAACATTCATTGGCACTTGCATTACTATCACCACTTTTCGGGTGTTATAGTAATTCATAAAGTAGCAAAGCAATAATTCATATACATAAGTTCAGAAGCATTAATATCAAGTGCCATCAATATCTCCTCTAGTAATGCAGTCAGTAGTAAGTGGACAGTGCAGATACAGTAGTTAGTAGCAGTTTAAAATTAAATAAATGTTTATTCATTTCATTAAAAAATTCTATGTTTTCAAAGCACACATGAATCATTCTTGTCTCCACTTCTCTCTCTCTCTCTCCATCTCTATCTATCTATCTATCTATCTATCTATCTATCTATCTATCTTTTTATTTTTTTTGTTTTGTTTTTTTCTCTCTCCCTTTATGTTATTTTTTCCACAGGTCCAGAGATCCCTGGTTAGCTCAAAAGCATGTCTTCCAGGTAAGGGGTCACTCACCCCCTCCTCCCGATCACCTGTGGTCTCCAACCCTATGGGTCTCCCACCATGCACAGTAGCCCGGGAAGTCGCAAGCTTTAGTGCCTAGGGTTGCCACCTTTTCAAATGCCCAAAGTGGGACATTTGTGGTAGGAACGTCAGATTTTGCAGGGCAAAACATACCCACGGCCAGTACAAAGGACAGAAATTCACTTTTTTCCAGAATAGAAACTTATTCTTGTAGCATTTGAGTTGCTTATTCTGTTTATTATAATATTTTGGTGTTTCAGATACAAAATAACTGTTTTATGCAACTATTAAAGAAAATATAGGAAATATTTTTGTCCTAAGATATCAGGACATTTGCCATTTGTTCAGTTTTTTTGCAGGACACAACTGCCCAAAGGACTGTACAGGTGGTAACCCTATTAGTGCCTGGTTGAGGCAGCTGTTGGAGAGGCACCTGTGATCTACTGAAGGCCTCCTCCAGTGAGTGCTATACTTGTTGACATTATTATCTCTATCCACTGAACCACCACAGGCCTGCACTAGCACACCATCATGGTCACCCTATCAAGGTGCATAATTAGAGTCTTCTAGACCAGGGTGTGATGTGCACTTCATACCTCCTCATCTTCCTTATCTGTCTGCCATCTGAATGTTTTGCTCCTCGCATCATCAACCCACCATTGTATTACTCTAATTTCCTGTCTGTCTTTTATGTTTTCTGAAATCCTTAATGTTTTCCTAATCACTTGTTTTACAACCTCATCTCTTACTCTTTCCCTCATTTTCCTCTTAAAAGAATAACTTGGAAAATGGAAGATATATCTCCCTGCCAAGACACAGAGTCCCTTCTTTCCCACCTCTTCTAGCAAAGCCTTTTTAATGTATTCATTCTCTGTGCCACTTGTCTTTTATTTCCCTCACTTCCAGATTTCTTATATTTCCCCTTTCCAACTTTATAAAAGACCAGGCAAGGTGTCCCTATAAGGACACCTTTACAGTCAATACATAAAACCTTTAGTTGTTTCAATTTACTGCATGATTGGCGTGCAGATGTTTGCCATAGATCTCAAGAGATATGCTCGGGCTCACACACGAAGCCTCACAGTGAAAGTAGCTGAAAGAAACTGTGACTATACATTGATACACACATGCATATGTACATAGATAGGGTCTATATTACAGTGTCAAAAGGGAAGAAGAGCGAATGCCCTTACGTAGACACAGCATAACCAAAATGACTAAATCTCGAACGGCCAGAACAGCAATTTTTTTCCCAAGGAAAAAATCACTAGGCCATTGTCAGGACTTTACCATTTCCTCCAATGTAGTACGATCTCTGAGTTGTATATTTAAGTAGGGGTGGGTGTGGGGGGCGAAGCCCCCAACTTTATTTTGCCTGTCGCTTGTTTGGGGTTTTTTGTAGGCCCAGCATTTTTTTTTCCAGGGAAAAAAATGCTGTTCTGGCCATTTGAGATTTAGTAGTTTTGGTTAAGCTGTGTCGATGTAATGGCATTTGCTCTTCTGCCCTGTTGACATTCTAATATAGACCCCATACATACACCTTCCACCACACATAACTGTGCTAGTTTTAATAATTTTTATGCCAGTGAATATTCTGTTCTGGGTGTTTTGGTGCAGTGTTGAAATGAAGCATAATCAATGTAATTCCTTCATGCTTAGCTAATTTACATGTAGGCATAGTGGTGGTCTTCACCAATTGTCCTTGCACATATGTGAACCACACAGCAATGAATACCACACAAGGCATTGCCTTTATACATCTCTGTTAAGCTTCTTCATTATAGAATTATATAAACTGGTTGGGGTGTCTTACAAGCATTACAGAGGATGCCAGTAAAATCATTAGTATAATCACTGATTCAGAGATTATGGAGTAGTACCATCAGAAACTGAACAAACAAGTAGTGCAAGATCCAATGATCTCCCTTTTAGTGTTTCCATGTGACAAAACTATAATCAATTAAATATTATTATGAATAAGTTATGCTAAGTATTGAAATAAACAAAACTGGATATCTACATAGATGTCAGAAAATGTAAAGTTAATCTTAGTTATCAACTTATTTCTACATGATGTGTGAACTGGTGGTCAATTGTATGATTCCATGATCAGACCTGCCACATAACAGTGCCAGTTATGAATTATTATGTGTTTAAATCATGGTGCAAACTCTAGTTCCATTATTTCTAATTATCTTTCTCATTAAAATGATATAGCAATTTTTAAAACTGTGTTTTGTTTTGTTTTTTTCACATCTGTTTACATTTTCTGTCTCTGTTTAGTGACACTGCTATTCTGATAGTCTGTATTACATGCCAGTTTCCCAAAAGGCAGACAGATGCCTAGACAGGCCAGCTGACAACTACAGGATACACATGTTCCAGACACTGATGCCTGAAAAGTACAGGTAGGTGTAAGATGTAACGTTTTAAAGATGGCAACCCACTTTGCATTCATTAATTACAATAGCAGTTGAGTTAACAAATGGAGGTGGCGATGAGGATGGTAGAACTTTGAATCTCTGACATTCTACAGAAGAATGAGGTTGTATTTCCATGTTTGTGCTAATTTGCACAGTTTTTGTTTCATCATTACTCCCTGCCAGTCAATTAATCCCCACCTTGTCAAGTCCAACACCTCAGCATCTGTGTACGATCTTCTGATTCAAAAAGATTTTCTTTCTGCTACATGTGGGTTTGCACCAAGCTTGTATCATACTGAGAGATGGGTGTTTCCTTAATTTTCTGATCCCCTTTCATACTGTAGATAAGTAATGTCTTTAGTAAATGCGGTTTTGTTATATCAGCAGGCTAGAAGGACATTATTGCCACTGCCTGAAATATTTGTATATTTGCATGAAAAATAAGCAGAGTATAAGCTTAATTAAAAAAAAAAAAAAAGAAGACTGTCCTGGAAAAAAAGTTCGGGTAAATGCTTGAATATATAGTAGAGATATACTCTTGTTTTTTTTTTTTTGTTTTTTTTTTTTAATGATAAAGCATTACTTCATAACCAGTGGCATTTAAGACAGAAAACAAACTTACACATAAACAGAAACATCTACAAAATTTGAGAAACGTAAGAATGTTTAAAAAGACAAATGTATTTAAACATTAAACATACCTTACATTAACAGGATTTGTTTTATACCTGCTTTGTTTATCATTTACTAAGAAGCATTTGGATTCTCCTTGGACAGACCACTGGTACAAATATTTATTTCCTTTGTGAATAAGTTCTGTGGCTAAAAAGATATGTACTCCTGTATATAATTCTGACCAGAAAAGATGACACCATATCAGGCAATATGACCACTACGTTAGTTGACCTGTTAAAACTCTATAGTGTAAAAGCATGCTTTAAAGACAGTAGGACACACAACAAAGACTATAACAGACATTCTCTCCATGCACTATAAAAACATTTAGATTTTCATATCTAACTTCATTATGTGAGGCTCATGGTCTTGATTGTTAAGCCTTTGCAGTCAGACAAAATGCTATGGTAATATGGCATTTCTCAGTCCTTTTGAATACGTACTAGTTATTTATATCAGACAACATCAGGCATCATCAGATATGACTGGCAGAAGTCAAGGCCTTTCTAATAAAACCCAACCAGACAAGTTATTGGAAAAGAATAAGCATTTCTTTCACTTCCAAAGTCTGCAAAAGAAATACAGACTGTAATCAGAAATACAGAGTAAAGAAAGCCCAGTGATGAACATACTGCCCTTGCAAGATTACAGATTCACTTATAACGGCTTAATGGTGGATCTGAGAATAGTATTCAAGGTTGTTTGGCAGGATCAACTCTGCCTTCCTTCATGGAAACATGTTTCTAAAATAACAATCCTGAAATCTAACACACAGGCTTTACTATTAATTTCTTACTATCCTATTTCTCTGCTAAAGTCTTATTATAAGCAGTTTATGCAAATTTGGACACACAGATTTTAGAATATATTGACAGGTTAATTAATCTAGACTAGAATGATTTTGTGAAAACTAGATCCACTTTTAATAAACTTTAGCAAACCATACATCTCCTAAAGTATACAAATGTGAGTGACAATACTTATCTAGTTCTCATTAAAATGCTGAGAAGGCTTTGAATAAACTGAGATGTGGTTACTTATTTCTGGTACCAGAAAAAACTGGTCCATCACCCCCATGTCCACTTTCTCAAACAGTTATAAAATGCGACCACTATGGTAGCAAGGCTGGGTCAGTTTCTAGCTGATGGATGGGAGGAACAGGAGGCAGGGATGCCCATTACCCTCTTGTTCTTGGCTTTTGCTCTATTAGAATAAACACCGAGTGAATCGAGAATTCAGGAACTAAAGCTGGAGAGTACAGGGTCAGCCTGCTTGCTGTTAATATTATGACACAGTTGGCAAATTCTGAGAATAATTTAGATGACTTAATGGAGAAAAGTTAGCTGACTATACAATACACGAGGGCAAGAAAGGTGGTTTGCCTATACCAGATATATCCCCTTAGGAGGATTAGGCTGAGATATACCTTTGATTGGGACATGGGTTTTATTAGGTATCTAGTGGTGTATCTCCCTATTTCTTAAACATGAGTGTTGAAGCTGAACTTAGGAGATCTTTGGGAATCAGTGCTATATTATGTAACTATTGGAAGATATTCCCTTCTGGAACAATGCCCTTTTTGATATAAATATTACCTTTTTCCCCAAATTCATTTCACATCATTTAATTACTGTGTGTGAGTCTTCCCATGAAAAGTAAAAAAGCCATCAGATTCTTGGATTGTTTTGGAGCATCACTGCAGGTTGGTGACTAGGGAAAGGTTGGGACTACTGTAGACAGAATCCTATGTTTGTACGACAGAGCAGTAGGTACCCGGCTAGAAAATCAATTTTAACATTTACTTGCTCTGTTGGATGCTAGCCATACCTATCAGCTGTACAGATTTTTGCAGAATGTCCAGATTTTTGGTCTGTTTCTTATAAAAATGTGGTTTTCTTGCAAATCATTGGCAAAACATTGAGGGCTGAAGTCAGAAAAGTAATGACAAACATTTGAGTTTCAGACTTTATACCATTCAGAAAATTAATGCTAATGTAAAATCTGTTATTCTATCAAATTTCTAAGTTTGTAAGAACAATATTAAAAAGGTGTCCCTATTCCCTTTGTCCCCCTAATAACTATGATTTTGTCTAGATTTCTTGCTCTAAAATATTTAGAGGTATGATGCTTGCTGTAGGTTCAAATCCACTGAGATGATCTGAGGGGACTCCCAAGGTTCTCTGAGACCTATATATGTGTGGTTAGGACTATGCCTGTTAAAGAAACAATGCAGAAGAAATCATGTAATCAGGGATGTCATTCCTCTTGCTCACACAAGCTTATTGTCTGGTGTAGGGCCCAAATTTGACAGATACTTTTTAAGGTTGGTCGGAGTATGAGATTGTGACAAGACCTCCATTAAGGGTAAAGATAAAGCGCTATGTATTGTGCAGCAGGAGAATTATGGAGTCCCAACAAAATACTGTTTTTACATAAATATTTGCACACTTATGCAGTATGTGGTTTCATAAAGCTTGGAATGGAATGAAAATACAGAATTTCATACTTTAGAAATGTTCGTAAGGGCTTGTGCTCAGTAAATCAGATGTCTAGAATTTGTTAAACTCCTTTAGCCTTTATCATCCTCAGGTTTCTATCCTTTTGGAATATGTGAGAGAAAACTCTAGAGGCAAATCTTCAGAAATATAATAATAAGACTCTCCTGGAGATCTTCAGAATGTCAACTTAGACAGCATGTTAGAAAATTTATGTTTGGAAATGTTTTCAAAAGCCTTTTTTCTTACACTTCCTTGTATTTCAGTGAGGTTTCTTTCCTTTTCTTTTAATATGATGGAATAAAAACAGACTTGGAATATGTTTTCTGGTCTGGCAAGGCACTTATTCTGTATTGGCATGAATAGAAGCCATTCTACAGACAATCTGTGTTATTTTCTTTAAGTTATCTGAAGGACTGGTTTGTGATGGTAGACACAGAGCTATGGATACATATGAGAGATAAATATATTAAGACTTTTGCTCACATTAGTACACATATGTAGCACTTGTCTAACCACCTACACCCCAGACTTTGAGAGATGAAAATATATGTCCTTGTATGAAATTAAATCTAAGATCCATATAGCAAGGGTGAGGGATAAGGGTTTGAATAAGGCCCTCTGTAGGTCTAATTGCCAGATAGCACCTGAAGAAGTTCTCTAAAGGTGTTTTTTACAAGAGACCAGGGAGTCCACCTTGACAAAGATAAGACAGGAGACATTACTGGCTGTGTGTCACTGTTAACTGGAGAGGATTACCTGACAACACAAGATCATAAGTTTGTGCATATATCACCCTGTCAATTATATTTCTGTCTATATATCAGCCCATCAAATAAATTTGATGTATAATGAATAGTCTCTTTTTTATATAGATTTCTTTTATTTAATTTTCTTCCTTTCTCTTATCGTTTTATGTTAGAGATGGGTGTGGAAATGTCACTGATTTTATTTTATTGTTATTGGGCTATAAAAGGAGGATTAATGTGATAATAAGGGAGGAAATCATATTGATATAAACTCTAAGAAGTATGAATGTTTAAGGGTGGAACACACTAGATGAAAACAATGTGACTAAATCTTCTATTCCTTGACAGAGATGTGTTTAATTTCTTTCCCTTGTTTTGCCTTAATGATTAAAAGTGTTTATAGAGTTCCAAAGACATGCATCTGGAGAATTTCTCCCCGGGCCTCCGCTGAAAACAGGCTCTGTGGAACCTAGTCGGACATTCCCGGTCAACAAATGTTAAATAAATAAAAAAAAAATAAAAAATAAATAAATAAGATGCAAATACTATAGCACAATCTGTAATAAAGATTCTAAGATGTACTGCTTATATTAGTATATAGCATCATTTAGTTTACTGAGTCAATTTGTGCAATATGTTTTATGAGTTGTTTAGACATAAGTTACTTGTCAATTGTCACAGAAACCTACTTAATGTTTTTAGGATATTCTGATATTTATTTCCTTATTGCTTGTATGAGTAAAATCACTTTAAAAACTAATCACATGAAGATAACAACAAAAAAATGCAAAATGTGAATTTTGAAGTGTGACGAGCAAAGCACAGTATTCACTGTGTGTGGGAAACAGTACTCATTATGTCAGGACATGTGCTACTTATCCCACATGGCAAACAGTGTAGTGAGCAGCATCAGTGGCATACCACAACTTTGTGCAGCGCAATTAGTGTGAAGTGGTAGAAAATCTACCTGCAGGGGGTTCATGGAAACAAGGTGATATGCTGCAAGATGCATACAGATTGCCATAGTACAGGAGCACACATTCACAATATAGCCAGCACTATGGCAGTGAAGATGTGTGGCTATGTGTGGCTACATTTTGGTGCATGGGTCACATCTACATGTAATATGTTGCACAGTACAATATACTGAACATAGACAAAAGGGGCAAGTGTGTATATCAAAAAGCATATGTTGCCATTACTACTCTTGCAAAACAGACTATAGTGCATCAAATGATAAATAATGATTGAAAATCTGAGTGAAGCACATTTAAATTGCCATGTATTAGCCATGGTGACAAAGGTACTGCATAAATCTAAAAACAGCTGTGTAAAACCATTGTCCATGCCTGTTCATCCGTTATACATACCCAGTTACAGTTTCACACAATTATACATCACCAAGGAAGCATATTATTTTCTACATATTATGATTGGAAGAGGCATGGTATGGCACAACAGACTGATACAAATTACATGTAGACATTGTTGCAGAACTACATAACACTGATGTGGCATACCCTATGGAGGTATGCTGATTGTGATGTAGAAATGTGACCTATAATAGACAGTAGTGCACATAAGATGTGTTGCATAACAAAACTATGAAGCCATTACATAAATCTGCTTATGCATAGCATTAGACACATATATGTCTCATAATTGCACCTTATGACAATAGTGATATGAACAGTAGTTCAACAATACAGATCACAGCCCCTGTGCATAGGCTGTGAACAGTGCACAAAAAATAGCAATTAGTAAAGCAGCACCAAGCATACAATACAATACAATACAAATGCCTAAGTAAAAACAGCCAAGCACATAAATAAACAAATGGCAGAAGATTTATGTTGAATATGATGTGAAAAGATACTACTTAAATAATTTAAATAGAAAAAGTACAAAAAATACTGGTAAAGGAGTGAGCCCCGTACTAGAGTGCTCCGACAGCTGCATGGCAATACTTCTGCACATCATACTGTGGAGTAGTACTCTGAACTGCTTCCTCATATGGTGTCATTGTCCTCCCCTGTCATCTTTTTCCTAATGATGGTTATGTGGTATGAGCTGCACAACTCCTGCTGGCATCTTATTGTCAATGTTGCCTTTGATAGCTGATGGATAGGGAGGAGGTATGGTCTGGCTAGTGGATGGACTAGTTAGTAGAGATGTGTTGAACCTCATCTAAGAGCAGACAGTAACGGAAGACAAGTGGAGGGGCATTAGCTGTACAGAGCACCATGATGAAACTGGCCACCAGAAACCAGAGGCACATCATTAACCCCAGTGGCCTGTGGGTCCTCTTTAATAGCAAGGACCAGTGCTGGAACCTGACAGATGTACAGACCTTACCTAGATGTGTGTCTATGTTTTCTGGCTAGAACCCAGCAGATTAAAGGTCATCTGTACCACTACTTGCTAGTAGACAATGATGACAGATATTCCAAGCAGGAACCAAGGCTTACCTCACAGGTCGTGCACATACTCCACAGTCTCAAAGACAATCTCCACAACCCTAGCATACAAATGGTGTGTTTGGGCAGTCAGGTGCACCACATGCCTGACTAACTGCTGCAGCTCACCTCATCTCATGCATAAGTCATAATATCCTCTCAACCACTTACTTCACCCTGTAGTCGCCTACTGCCACCACCTGCCCCTGCATAACCTTTGGTGATCTTGACTGGAAGCATCTGCCTGCAAGTCATTATCTGTAAAACATAAACACAGATGCCCCATTTCAGTGCAGTCTCAGTTTGCCAGCTGCGTGGGTCTGAGTATGCCTTAAGAAGATATACTGTGAAAAAAGCATTTATGCCTACAAGACTTAACTGCAGTATAGTGATATGAAAATATGGTATTCTAAGGGAGTCTCAGATATTTAGTGTACACATATTTAGTGCACACAAATAAGAAAAGCCCAAATCTATTAAAGTTAACTGTCAGACATGCAATGATATTAACAACAGATCACATCACATCACAAGACAGCTTGCAAGTTCTGCAATGTTATGTGGAAACATGCATTTGCTGCATATACATAATGAATGTTGATTCTGATAAATATAACAGCAAGACTTGTGAAACCTGCAAAGAAAAGACATGCATGTAGAGTTAACACTGCACACATACTGTCAATATCAAACTGCACATGCACTGTCACGTGGCCCACACTTTAAACATAACCCTATGTTTAACATGTAAAAATGCAATGATGGCAGTAATGCAAATCACATTCCATGCTTCATAAGCATGTATGTATGTTCCTGCATTAAACTCACACATATCTTAAATCAATCGAGGCCAATGCAATCGTCAATATGGTGAAAAGTTCCCATTACAGTTTCAGTATCCAGTACCTCAGTCACACAAAGATGGATAAATAACTAGCATATACGTGTGTACTGCAACCATTGCATAAGCAATAGCAACAGCTATAAAGATGTGAAGTCTGAATGAACAGGATGTCTCAGCATATACCTGTAGATATGCCATCAAATAATACCAAACAGTGACTCAGAATGTGCCCAACACACATTACACTTAATCCTGTTTCAGATGGTGTATACCTTGTCACTGACATACTGTCTGACTATATATTAACCATGTGCAAAGTTGCTGCATACATTTTTGTGAAAAGATTTCATGTTTAGAAAAATTCTTTCTCCAGTACTGAACCACTTGGCCTTGAACTTTTTTCTAAGGTGGGTAGTTATGTACACTTTGATAAGATCATGAATATAGTTTCAGAGATGCATATGATCTTTTGATCTTTGAATTCTGGCCTCTTTTTTGATTTCTCTAAGGTCTTTTGGGTTTCTAATACCATGACAGGAATGGACCCCATTACTCAGTCAAAGTATTAACGTTTATGAAATTAGTATTGTTTCAGTCTTTGATGTTAGCTAAAAGTGCTCTTTGTAGCACTCACAATGTGCCCGTATTGACTTCCAGTATTGAATTCTAGCCCTGTAAAGCTACTAAAATTATGCCTTAGACTGTTAGGACCAATGATTCTTTGGCTTGTTCACTGTCCCTGAGGACTGGGGTCTTCCTGTCGACTTTAAAAAGAAGCATTGATCAGCCTGACCCTCAAGAAGACAACATTCAATGTTAACCTTCTGAAAAATTATCATCCTATCCCAGTTTGGATTTAGGTCAAAGAACAATACTGACATGGCACTCGTTCAAGTGGTAAATGATCTCCTGAGAGAGAGATTCTGTCACTGCCTTACTTGATGTCTCAGTAGGTTTTGACATGGTGGATCATGGTATTCTGATTGGCTGCACTGCATGTTATCAGATAGTGTCCCTCAGTGATTTGCCTGTTAATTCTCTAGATATGCCCAGGACATGGTGGCTAATCTGAATGCTTTAAGCCCTTACCTACTGAATTGCCATGGTCTCAGGGTCCAGTCTTGCCCCCCCCCCCCCCCCCCCATTATTCATCATATACATCCTTCCACTTACAAAGTTAAGAGGCATTTCTTATCAGTCTCATCCTGATGGCATTCATCTATAGCTTTACTTTTTTCTGGTGAATGTTTTAGATTTTTGAACCTTAGAAGAATGCCTAGACTCAGTGAAGTGAAACTCAATCCCACAAAGACTGAAACCATCTTAGTTCATGACATTGTTTGTGTGTTACAGCTTTTTCTGCTATCCCTATTGATTAAATACAGGTGGGTAAATTGGATTTTGTTTTTTTGTATTTATAATCTTCATTTTGTCCTTAATTATATATTGAGATTGAAGGACTGGGTGTGAGTAGGTGGGTAATGGCAAGGTATAAGTAGTCTTGTGTCTCAGTTGTCTCTAATTCTTATGATCCTATGATCCAATTATCTGTTGCAGGACCTCTTACTTCCTTCGAAGAAAATCAAAAGGTATACACCAGCAGCAGACCTAGGAATAGTTGTTCATGTCATAGCTTTGTCCTGCCTGGATTACTGCAATGCCATCTGCCTGGGGCTTTCAGATGGTGATCTGGCATCACTCAGTGGCTACACAACTTAAAGTCCATATTGTTCACCAGTACCCCAAGAACTTGTCATTTCACACCTGTTCTGTGTAATATGTGCTGAGTGCTGCTTGCAGACAGCTTGTGATCAGATGTGCTTCAAGATCCATATTCCTACTTTTTGTTTACTAGACAATCTGATCCCTCTTTGTTTGAAAGAGTTGCTTCACCCTTATGTCTCAGACAGGCAGCTCAGATTGTCAGATGAGGAGCTGTTGGTTATTCCAAACAGCCAACTTGAGACCTGCAGGCAGTCTGCTTTTGTTACCCTGCTCCTGACCTTTGGAAATGGCCATATTCCTTGATTTGTATGTGATGTAGAGTTTTCTTTCATTAGGTCTCTATATTATCATCTGTTTAGGATTGTTTGCTATGATTTAAGAGGGGCATGACTTGGTATTTTAAATTTTCAATTTAGATTTTAGTTTGCTTATTATACTATCTTTTGCATTTATTTACTGCATTGGCCCTTGTAAGAACCATACAATCTATGTGTAATTATTTAGTGATTTTACCTAGAATGCCTAGGTTCAAGAAATGTAATACTCCAAATAAATGAAGTAATCATACATCCATAATTATATAAGAATGTATGCACAGCAGGAATGATGTGAAGTGACCGACTGCCAGTGCTTATCATCTGAAGACTCTCTAGGTGCAGAAAGACAGAGCACAAACTGGTGCAATAACAACACCAAGCAGTCAGTGCTCTGCAGAAAGCGAGTATTTGACACTGGAGGACACAGAGCAGGAGGAACATGTAGGCACAACATAGACATCAGTCTTCAGGGGAGTCTGCTCTAAGTGCATAGTGCTAAACGAAGGAGTGTGGACACAAGGAGTGGGTCCTGCTCAACCAATGACTGGGTACATTATAAGTATATCTTACCATGGGAAAGAGAATGTAAACAAGGCCAGTGTACTACATAGACAAAGCTCATTACTTGTGGCTAATCTAATTACACAACTCTAAGGGAGTAGAAATGGAGCAAAAACTGCACTGCATCCAAATGCACTCCTTAAATACACAGATATGTATGCAGATTATAATTATGTGAAAATCTTAAACATGGAGTGACATGTATAAATCTACTTTGTAGAAAACTGAAGATCATGTATGCATGACAAAAGTTACACTGTTGTTAGTGTATATCTGCTATGCCTACAGAGATATTAATAGCTGTTTGTATAACTATAATAACATTTATGTGTTTTCTATTTACGTGTTCAATATAAAATCACCATTTTCTCTGGCTGGCACATTATTATGATGATTATGAAGATGATTGTGTGCTGAAGAATGCTTGTATTTTAACTTTTTTACAACATTTATGTTTTTTTGAGAAATAATAATTTCTTTACAAGTAGGTTGCAAAACTGCATTCTCATGAATTTAGATCATATGAAAGCTGCCAGAGAGGAACTATGCAGACATCAGGAATGAAATTACACTTTGGCTAAATATTAATGAATTAGGTGTGTGTGTGTGGGGGGGAGGGGGGTCCATGTGAGTATATATACTCAGAAAACCAGAAAAGCAATCTGACTCAAATTGCTTTTTATTGCCCTATTTATTTACTGGTTGGTAACCGAGTAAGTGGGCTGCCCCTAAGACCTTTATCAGCTACAAACCAGGCAGAGAAAGGCACAAAGAAAGAAGACAACACATTTATAAATCAACAAAAAACACACATCATTCATATCCAGTGGATAATTGTTATACAATTACAGTGGAAATAGTTGAGAAAACAACCAAATAAATCATTCTACATGTGGCTTAATGTAGCTAACCACTGTCCATAAAATATTTGCAGGCTAAGTCTTTATGGAAATAATCCATTAGAACTTCTTTGAAATTGTCAAGAGGTTCCTTACCATTTATATTAGAAAGTAAATTACTGCATAATGCAGGTCCTTGTCTAGGAAAAGCTTGCTCAATTACAGCCATTTTAAAGGGTGGTTTGCTAAGGGAGATGATGTTATCCTGGGAGTATCATATGGCGTACACCTGTTCTATTAAGGGGAGTACTTCTTTTAAAGAAGAGCAATAACCCTCATTTAGAACTTTATATAGTAGGGTGGTAAGTAAGTAAGAAGTTGCTCTTTTAGTAACAGGGAGCCAATTTAACTTCTGCAAAAGAAGGTGGTGGTGAATGTGGCCTGTTGTCATTGTGTATTGTATGCCAAATGAAGTGTCAAAAGTGGTAGGCCATATTCCAGTTCAGACAGAAGTTCAGTGTTGGTTAAGGATATTCTAGCTATTGGTTAGAGAAAGCTGGAGATTCCTAGTTTCAGCTGAAAAAGAACTTTGTTGGTAATGCTGTCAATATGGGCAGAGAGGGTAAAACAGTAATCAAGGGCAAGGTCCAAGTACTTATACTCTGAAGCAAAGGGTATAATGTTGCTTTAATTGTCAGCAATAGAAATAACTGGTATGTAGTGAGATTTGTAGGGGGAGTAGAGTAACATGGTTTTATTATGGTTAATCAGAAGTTTGTTAGCAGACATTAGCAAAATCCCAGAGGTATAGACCGGAGAAGGACTGTTGGAGCTAAGTTTGAAGACTTCCTGGACATTTATTTAAATGTCGGAGAAGAATATTGTCCATGTATAGTATGATATTTAGAGTGGACATTTCTTCTCAAGTCATCAATGAATAAAGAAAACATTAAGGGTCCTAAAACAAAGCCTTGTGGGGCATCAGTATTCAGTGTGCCAAAGGCAGAAAGCTGGTTATTGCACAGAACTTGAAATGTTCTTTTACTAAGGTAGCTTTCAAAGCATGTGCTAATATTTTGGCCAAGGTTTAACCTTTTCAGCTTAGAGAAAAGCAAGCTGTTGTTCATAATTTCAAATACCAGAGTCCTGTCAACAAGGATCCAATTAGTATTGAGCTTGTCATCGATATTACTGTACATGGAGTTTTTTGCTCTGTGTATTGCTGTGGTACTAAAGTCATTTCTGAAACCGTGTTGTTTGTCAGACAAGAGCATGTAGCTATTAATATGTTTGATTAGTTGTTTGTAAAGGATTTTAAAAATGTTTTGTCTACAGGGTAGAGGGTGGAGATGGGAGAAAAGTCCTTATGAGTCTTGGGGAGGGGAAGTTTATGAGAAGGAATAATGACGGAATGTTTCAAAGGTGGTGGAAAAATTCCAGCAGAAAGAAAAAAAAAAGATTGTTGATGTAGGTAAGTGGTTTGGAAATGTTATTTACTGCTATCCTGTAGGGTGCAGGAGGGAGAATTTTGAAGAAGATTGTTTCAAGTTTTTTAGAAGTTTGCTGGTTTATTTCACTGAGCTCTCACAGAAATGTTATATTGTAGTATATACAGCATAAATGTAAAGCTGTTGATTGGGGTTACAAATGGATGATGGCTGAGGGTGATTTGTGTATAGAAGTGAGTAGGTGAAATCCTGGATAGAAGAAATAAGGAAGGATTTATATTCCTCAGCAGGATTAATGCTAGAGTTATTATCTGGACAGCTGTAAGAACAAGTGGGTTGTCCAGTGAGCTTCTGAACTTCATTTTGAATTTGTTTTGGAATACTTGTAGCTGCCATTTGTTTGTTATGTAACTGCAGTGCAGTGCCTTAGAAAGTTATTCATTGTTCTACTTTGCTTTTTCAGGCTGAGGTAATTTTATAGTAGGATTTGGTTTTGCTTTCAAGTAAACCATGCCCTATCTCTTTGTTCTGCGAATTTCTTAATGTCTTCTGAAAGCTAAGGGCATGCTTGTCATTTTAGTCTCCTGCATATACAGGGAAATAAGAGTTCTGCACTGATGAGTTACAGTGAAAAACCAGCAAAGGCAGTGGCATTATTTCTGTGCGACTGCAAAGAATTAGGCATTGGCTGGCATTTGAATAACTATTTTCAGAAGCAATGCTTAAACAATTAACTGAACTACCTGTAAAAAAAATAAATCCAGTTATGCATTTTTTCACTAGTGTGTGGCTGGTTAATTTTAGTTTAAACACTGAAATCCAAACCAAGTTACCTGGCTAGTTTCATTGCTTTAAAGCTTTGGGTACCTTAACTTGTGTAAGATTCGCATTCACTTAGTTTCCCAGTAGAGCTGAGTTACATATCTAATTTCTAATTGAGTTTTCCTGTAATTTCTGCTTAACAGCACCATTGGGTATGGTAAGAGAGCAGATGTATACAGGAGTTAACTTACATGGACCCCTTAGTGTGTGATATGATATTTGAAGATAACACTGGAAAGTTTGTTCAGATGTCATTTGGTACATATTTCAGTACTTGTGTCTAACAAGTTACAGAACTCTTATATGATCCCACTGAAGGCCATTGGCAGGATTGTCATAACATGTTGCATACATCAATGCCATTGTGACATTAGCGCCCGTGTAGGAGGAGGATGGCAGAGCGCCATGCATATTAATGAAGGTGCACTGCCCGACCTCCCAAGCTTACACAGAGCGTATACAAGTGCAGGGGGTGTGTCTGAGAACAGAGCTCTCAGAATAAACATGCTCCTGCAATGTTGAACAGCAGAAAGTGGAAATAAATGAGCGAGACCACTCAAAGGTGTCCGCATATCCCCACCAACAGTCCCCCATGTGTACAACAGCAACAGGACATAAAAATCAAAGAAGAAACCCCTATATTGTTTATTAAAGCTCCGAGTACAGCTAACCATATGCAAATGAAGCAGGACAGCAATAGTGTAGTGGGCAGAGCATCCGCCTAATGAGCAGGCATTGCTGGTTCGAGTCCTACTGCAGCACATACCATATTCCATGTGAAATCTGTATGTAAACATTTTATTGCTGTATAACCTATGAAATAACATGTAAATGTGAACTGGAGTACTGCATTAAATGCACATGTGAAGCATCAGTGTCATAATGAATAAGGCACTAGTAAGCAGGTTTAAGCACAAATAAGCAGTAGTAAGCATATATAAGCACTAGTAAGCGTGTTTAAGTGCATTTGCATGGGGTAAGCATTGCCTACACAGAGTAAGCAAAGTAGAAGCTAACTGAGTGTAAGAAACTGTAACTGGAGGTTAGCATTGCTTAGTTCTGCGCAAACCCACGCAAACCCACATACAACTGATTTAAAATGCCTTAATCACTCTGTATCCAGTGGCCCGTGTTCTGCCCAGCAACAAAATAAACAGCCTCCGCAAGGCTTGAATCCAGGACCCTGTACATGCAGTCAAAGTAGTTAACCACTAAGCCATCATAGCAATACATAAGAGTGAGGTTTCAACAAACAAATCCTCACCATAGGAAAATCAAACTGAACATGTGAAATGAAACTATGTACAGTCTGATGTTGTATAACCTGCTGCATAACATAAATATGTGAATTGGAGTACTGCAGGAAGGCCGGATGTGAGGTGTTATTGTAATAAAGTGTTGAAGTTCCCAGGACCCCATACAGTGTACGTACACATGAATCAAGGATACAAGACACATATATAACATGTAATGAAGAGGAAATCAATGCCAAAAGGCAAATATCATGCAAATCAAATAATAAGCACTGCTAAGCATTGCACAGCACTGCTTCCCAGACTACTGGCAGGATACTACCAGTGGGAGAAACAGTGTCAACCTGCTAAGTCTAATCTTAAACAAACGCATGTTTGTCCCTGGCGGGTCAACCCAAAAATTCTGCTAAAAAGAGTCTTTAGAGTAACATACCATGCCTCAAAGATAAGCAAAGAAGGGTACATATGTTCATGGACTAAATGTTTGGGAAGTCTGAAGATCCATGGGTTGAGACAAGTTATGTGATGGGTCCCGAGAAGTGGAGAGTGGGCAATGTGTAGTTGTGTGGTTAGATCTGGCTGGAACCTGTAGGAAGGATGATTCATGTGGAGGAGGAATGGGGGGGGGGTGATGGGTATGGCATTTTTGACAGAGGCGTGCCAGGGTTGGATGGACCTGTTCTAATGGGACCACCTTGTGGATGTAAGCAAGAAGGGGGGGGACAGGAAAGGAACTGAGACATACCATTTCCTATGGCAAAGCACATTATAAGTAATATGTATGTTGCATAACCCATGTAATAACAGATATATATATATATATATATATATATATATATATCTATATCTATATATATATATATATATATATATATATATATATATATATATATATATATATATGAACTGGAGTACTGTGGCCACAAATTAACATATATATATATATATATATATATATATACTGGAGTATTGCAGTAAATGCACATGTGAGGTGTCAGTATCATAATGCATAAAGCAGTAGTTAGGTTAAGCAGCAATAAGCAGTAGTAAGCATATGTCAACACTAGTAATTGAGTTTAAGGCCATATGCGTGGGGGTGAACAATGCGCATACAGGTTCAGCAAATCTGATGCAAACTATCTTTAAGCATATGTAACCAGAGGTTCTGTTTGTGTGACGGTAAATACTGCATACACAAAGTAAGCAATTTCGAGGCTAACCTGGTGTAACTGGATGCTACCTGCAGTTGGAAATGCTTACTCTTGCGCAAACATGCTTACAACTGCTTAAAAGTGCCTTAATCACCCTGTAGCCCACCGTCCTTGTTCTACCCAGCAACAAAATCAACAGCCACTGCAAGTCTCGAACCCAGGACCCTGCATACCACAATCATAGTGAATTACCACTACACCATGTTGGATATACATAAATCCCAAGTATTCTCAGACATATCATGCAGCACAGTCAGTCTGCATAAGGGGAATTGTACTAATATCATAACACTCAACCTCTTATTGCAAACACTCTGGACACACTGTAACAAAATTGGGGTACAAATTGGGATAAATGTGAAATATTGTTCTTATACATGTAAAACATTGCTAGTTAAACAGTGATTTGTTGTAATACACATAATATGAACAACATGAAGTCTGAAATTCTAATGTATCGTCATTCTTGACTGTCCTTATTCCTAACATCATCCACATCAATTGGCCAGATGAATGTGGGACAGGCCAAAACTGTGAGCCAAACATGCATGGACATATGGACAGTTATAGATCTGTAAATGTAGAGAGATACACAGCTACATATAAATGTATGACTCACACAGAAATCATATACCATCAATGGTATATAGGTAGATAGATAAATATGTTCACATATATTTAGAGATATATATAATATATATACGGATAGATATGTGTATTGCATCTCCAAATAGGAAAAACAACCGAAACCTCCACCGCAAAATAACTGACCATATGTACTGTTAATGGGGGTGGGGGGTTCAAATGAGGGATACCTGGTGATTACTGCTATGTTCCCCCCACCACAGCCGTAACAGATATGCTGTGCAATGCAGTATCCAGCACATGCAGTTCTTGACCCCAGGACCTTCCACAACACAGCTACAACGGTTTAACAGTAAGCCAACGCAACTGTAAAAAGTCAGGGCAATATCTGAAACATATGCAGACAAGTTATTCGACTGTAGGGAATGTTAGTGTGGAAGGACTACACATTACAATGCTGCAGATATGCACAGACATGTATACATATACATCTATATTCATGTAGACATATATGTACACACATATATATATATATATATATATATATATATATATATATATATATAGAGAGAGAGAGAGAGAGAGATATCTATATATATATATATATATATATATATATATATATATATATATATATATATACATATATATGTGTGTGTGTGTGAGTTCACACACACACACACATATATATATATATATCTGTGTGTGTGTGTGTGTGTGTGTGTGTGTGTGTGTGTGTGTGTGTGTGTGTGTGTGTGTGTGTGTGTGTGTGTGGGTATACACATATACACAGACAAAACATATTAGTAGCCATACATATGTAGAAGTACTGTAGACGTACTGGGTGCACAGTATATCCCAGAAACATAACCCCTGTAAGTGGCACCTGTGAAAAGTGTAGTGTGGCAACTATCCCCACAAATGAGAATACGTAATAGTCAACATATACCTACTCACAAGTCACACACAGGTTTGCATACTCAGAAAACCTTTAATATGTGTACAATAAAATAATGTATGCCATTTGTGACAGCACAAATATTTCCAAATACATATTCAATGATGGATGCAAGGCCCACACAAAATAGTAGATGAAAGATCTGTGGCTATATAACATACTATGCTGTCCAGGCTGAGGCCTGCAATTAGTACAACATTAAAAAAACATTAGCATTCAAGATGAGAAACAATCAACAATCACAGATGTAGGTCAGCAGCCTCCATTTACAGCCTGCAGTCAAGCCCTAGGGGGAAATGTAGTAGTTGTGGTAATGTCACAGTATCTCATACATAACATTGCTTAACCTAACATCTCACTAACACACTGACTGAATGAACATTGTGTAACACTGTAAGCTGTAGCCCACCACTGTTCCCATGGAGGAATGTATGAAAGTATACAGCCATACACCTCAATGTGTCTTAACACATATATCCCTGAAAAGGTGTCACAGCCTAGGTTAATGGCATTGAATACCCCCCCCCCCCCAAAGGCTGTACAAGGGCAAGGAACACTGTGTACCACACACTGACCTTTGGAATGTACAAGGGAACATATGTGTTGTCCAGCTGCTGCCCCCATATATATGGACCTTGCCCTACAGTTTTTGTGGGAGTCCATGACATGACTGGGATGATAGCAGCAATGCTAGTGGTAAATAATGATAGGCCATTACCTAACAACCCTTCCTGTATCACAGCAGGACAAAGACTGGCATATATATGGAGGACAGAGGCAGGAACACAGGGCCATATTTGCATTATTGCTGTTACACACCCTGGAAATTGCTGGTGTTACAGGATTTGTTGCAACATACCCTTATGCAGGAATACGACTTTGAAATACAAATGGATGTAGCCATGTACTGATAGCACTCAACGGACAGAATGCCACTGATATATCTGGGACAAGACCTGTATGGTGCACAGACAAAACCAACAGGCAATCCTCTGGCTATCATATGGATAGGCCCACAATTGAGAGCTATGCAAACAGACTACATTCCATGCTAAACTACCATATACACAGAAACCTTTTAAGACCAGCAAGTTACAATGCACATAGCACTACTCAAGCTGCCTGTAGGTCTGGAACCTTACCCAAATGTGTATTGGCCTGTCAGGTGCTGTAAGAGGTATTGCTACCTGCTGTCTATAACACTGCTGTCCACACACAGGAAGGATGTCCTCCATACTGGAATGGTAAAGGGACAATGCCCACATAAGTCAGCAATTTATAGTACTGGGTTGCCATGACAGTGGTTATCTGAAGTACTACACAGCAGGCTGCATGCAATTAGCAACTGGTGGAACTTGAGTGGTGCAGAGCCCATCACCTGATCATGTGCAATACCTACAAAAGCATGCTGCAATCTGTTCAAACCAGCTCTATCACTCAACTGGAGAGACAGAGAGACAGAGAGAGAGAAAAAAAGAAAATTAAAAAAAACAAACCATAACAAATTAAAAACAAATAACAAAGCCCAGGGATTTGTTATGTTACAGTGGAAAAAAAACATAAAAGGTATGTGAAACATATATGTATTTACTTGCATGTAGTAGTTGGTATATAAGTACCCCTACTGTTCGGCATATACTTCTCAGAAGTATAGGCAAACACAGGAGGACTATGGCTAACCAAGTTCGCCGATGACTGCAAACTGGGAGCCATAACTGACTCTCCGGCTGACACGGATATCCTCCAAAATGGCCTTACTGACACCGATACCTGGAGTCAAAGTCATGGCCTCAAACTAAATGCCAAAAAATGCATAGTCATCCTGTTTGGGAAAAACAAAACACCCATGAATTACCACATAGGTGGCAGCCCCCTTAATACAGGAGAGGTAATAAGAGATCTGGGGACCCAGGTAGATAGTAATCTCTCCTTTGACAATTATATTGCCAAAGTAGTTAGGAAATTCTTCTATGTGGCCCATCTAATTACTAAAGGGTTTACATCTAGAAATAAAGAGGTCAAAGTGCCCCTCTACTCATCACTCATTAGAACCATCATAGAGTACATTGCCCCATTTGGGAAGACACTTCCAACAGCTGGACAGACCACAAAAGTACCTCACCAAGACGATTACTGGCCTCAAACATACGTCCTATGCAGCCCAACTGAAAAAACCCTGGCTGTAGTCAGTGGCATATCGCTTACTCAGAGGTGATCTCTGCCTGACTTACAAAGCCATGTCCAACTCAGAATTGATGGACATGCTCCGCCTAAAGAAATCCAAGTCACTGTGAGCCACGTGCTCTAGTGAGCTAAACCTCGCCACAACAATAAATAGAACATGCTGGAGGGATAGATTCCTGTCAAAGAGACTCCCCATGCTTTGGAACAAAATTCCAAACTACATTAGGCAGAGCCCCACACTAACACTCTTCAAGAGAAACCTTGATGAGCGGATGGGTAACAAAAAATTACACCCCTGGGATCACTTCATTGGCTCTGCTTGATTGAGGATCAGTTAATTAATCAATGGAGTGGCGAAAGCCGACACACTCTGGCTAGGCTTATAAATGCCCTCAGGCAGATAGCCTAGTACCTATCTATGAACCTATTAACCTATAATAATAGGATTTATAATGTGAAATGATTTATATGTGCCATCAGTAGTTGTTCCTGTAATGATGTTCTGCTCAACAACTGCTCTGGACAATACTGTCTGTCCCTGTGGGCAGTGGGACATACCTGTCAACTGTGCAGATCATCAGTGAATGACAAAGATGTGACCCATGATATCTGTGTTCTGTACATTACTGTGGCCAACGGCTGGTGGTGGTATTAATACTGTCATGATAGACACATGGGTGTCAGAGAGCAACACCTGCAGGACAGTCATGTTAATGTGCAGCATAGCATGCTTAACTGCCAAAGCTGTATAATATGCTTATCTACAATCTGTCACCATATATATCCCCCTAATGTTAGTTTGTGTTCACATGTGACACCTGCCTGTATTGCAGCAAGGCAGAACAGTTCGGCTATGAAGAAACGAGAGTTACAAGAGATATTTGTATGCACCCCACATACAGATAAATATATGTGTGATATATATTCATAGCTGTGTATGTCTACAGAACAAAAACCAATAAACAGTGCTGTGTAGAGTAAATTCCAAATAAGTAAACTATGCCAAGAAATAAAAATGTAATGCAAAGCTTTCGGGCTAACCACCCTTCATCAGAACATAAAACACTACATTTCATTTTCACTTTTAAATAGGGCACATTTAAAATCACATGACACAGCCAGCCTATCATTAATTGTTAACAATTATTACTTTTAAAACAACAGTACCTAAAATAAAAAAAAAAAATAAATAAATAAATAAATATATATATATATATATATATATATATATATATATATATATATATACATATACACATACAGACAACATAAATTATATAGAGAATACATAAGATATAAAAGTTCAAACAACCTTTCTATATTATAATTAAAATATCTTTAAAGTACTAACAATTATTATAAAACTAAAGGTTCTCTCTTTGTCTTTTTACAAATACAGGTTTAAAACTAACTGCATTATTCAAACCTGGTTCAGCATCTGCCTGGAGTCTAACAATCCATTCATATTCCTTCAATTCAAACGTATTATTCATGTCACCTCCTCTATTTCCCATAGTCACTGTATCTATCCCTCTGAACTTAAACCTATGCGTACTATTATTCTTAGATATGTGTTTACTAAGCATTAGTAGACACATTCCTTCTGATATCCGATTTGTGCTCTCTTATTCGTACTCTTAATTTCCTTGTAGTCTTGCCTACATAGAATGATGTACATGATATACATGTAGCTAAGTATACCACTTGGGTTGTATTGTAAGTTACATTAGTTGTGAAAGTATGCATTTCATTAGTTACAGGGTGTTTGAAATTATCTGCTCCATCATAGATGTCACTACAACAACTACAGCTATAACACTTTCTTGTCCCTATTTTACTTTGAACTTTTACTTTAGTCTCCCTAAAATCCTTATAACACAATTTTTGTTTCAGTGTTCTAGAATTCCTATAAGAAAATTGCGGTCTCTCTCATAGGTTCATAGGTTCATAGGTTTATACGAGGCTATCTGCCCGAGGGCATTTACAAGCCTAGCCCATAGTTTTGTGGCTTACGCCACCCCTTTAGTATGGGGAACTATACCCATTATTTTGCTGTGCCTCTGTCGAGCAGTGACACTGAGGTAATCCCTGGGGTATATCTGCGATCTCCCATCCATTGGTCAAGATTTCTCTTGAACAAGGCCAGTGAGGTGCTCTGCCTCACATATACCGGGATTTTGTTCCACAGCATAGGGAGTCTTTGGGTGATGAATCTATCCCTCCAGCACATCCTATTAATAGCCATGTTGAGGTTTAAGTCTCCCACCCTTGTGGCTCTGACGGATCTAGATTTTTTGAGGTGAAGCATATTCATCAAATCTGGGTTTGACATGGCCTTGTATGTCAGGCACAGGTCACCTCTGAGCAAGCGGTAAGCGACTGAATAGAGCTGAAGTTCTTTCAGTCGGGCAGCATAGGACAGATTTTTGAGACCCTTTATCCTTTTGGTGAGGAACTTTTGTGGCCTCTCCAGCTGCTGCAAGTGTCGGGTCAGATACATTCCGAATGGGGCATTGTACTCAATCATTGGTCTGATGAGTGATGAGTATAGGGAAACTATGACCTCCCTTGATCTAGATGTGAATCCCTTCATGATAAGGTGGGCAATGTAGAAGGTCTTCCTAACTACTTTAGCTACATGGGTGTCGAATGACAGGCTACTGTCAACCTGGGTCCCCAGGTCCCTGATAACTTCTTCTGTGCTCAGTGGATTGCCACCTATATGGTAGCTAGGGGTAACCTTGTTTTTCCCGAAGGGTATGACTATGCATTTTTTGGCATTTAACTTTAGGCCATGGCTCTGGCACCAGTTATCCGTTTCTGTGAGACCCTTCTGAAGGATATCTGTGTCAGATGTGTTTTCGACTACGGCGCCCAGTTTGCAGTCATCTGCAACCTTTGTCAGCCATAACCCTCCTGTGTTTGCTTGTACTTCGGAAAAGTAGATGCCAAACAAGAGTGGGCCCAGGACTGAGTCCTGTGGGACACCACTTGTGACAGGCTTTGAGTCTGACATGGCGCCAGCAACTCTGACCCTGTGGGTTCTGTCACTCAGCCAGTTTGCAACCCATCTTGTGATGTATGGGTTAACATTTAAGCTGATGAGTTTTTCAATGATACCTGAGTGGGGTATTGTATCGAAGGCTTTCGCCAGATCGAGGTAGGCTGTATGGACTGCCTTTCCCTCATCAATGGCTTTGGTGACTGTTTCAAAAAAGTCAACCAAGTTTAAAAGGCATGATCTGCCTTTGACAAAGCCAAACTGGGTTGGATCCAAAGTCTGCAAATTCCCTATGTCTTTATTTATGAGATCCATTATGATCCTCTCCATGGCTTTGCAGATAAGGCTTGTCAAGCTAATGGGCGGTAATTTCCAGGGTCGGTGGAGGCACCACCTTTATGAAGTGGGACCACTGTCGCAGTGCGCCACTCCTGGGCGTATCCAAAGGTGAGACTATGATTAAACAGCTGTCCTAGCTGTGGGTTTAATTCCTCGTTGAGTTCGTGGAGCACACAGCCGGGGACACCATCAGGTCCCATGGATGCTGTGTTTTTTGCTTTGGAGAGAGCAGTTCTCACTTGGGCATTAGAGATGTTTGGGGGGCTGCAATCATTTGGTATAGATATCTCTCCTTTTGGGGTAGGAAGTTTGCACTGAACCTGTCAGCCAGTATGTTGGCAATGTCTGTAGGATCAGTAATCCTCACATCATTTTGAACTAGTTCTGAGCATATCTGGGAGTTTCCTCCCAGGTTTCTAACATAGCTAAAGAAGGCCTTATGATTGTCTTTTGAGTCTTTAGCTATTTTTCTCTCAAAGTTTGCTTTGGATGATTTTATGAGAGCTCATAGTTTTTTACTTGTAGTGATTAAAGGTGTCTTACCTTTTAAGGATTTTGCTCTATCTTGTAGTAGCTTCCTCCTTTTGTTGTAGAGTTTGTTTATGGCTGGGGTCCACCAGACTGGACGCTTGCCTTTGGTACAAAGAGTCTTTGTTTTGCTTGGGATTGCCTTATCCATGCAGTCCTGTAGGTGCTGGTAGAAGGCATTTGTAAGTGATTCAGCAGCTTGGGTACTGTTTTCTGCCGGCTCGGGGGCCTTAAAGGAGACCACACTAGTCTTTAGAAGTGTGAAGTCGGCTTTCGAAGTTATTTACTGTGGTCTTTTATTTCAGGTGGGGTGGGATGAGGACCTCCAGCGAGATTAGTTTGTGATCTGATCTCACCAGTGAGGGGTATACTTCTGGTGTTGAACATTGTGCTCCCATGTTCGTGATGATGAGATCAAGTATGTTTTCTCCTCTTGTGGGGATGGTGACTAGTTGTTCCATGGCATTTGAGTTTATGAATTCCAGGAACTTTTGGGCCAGGGTGTTTGGGTTTGAGTAGTGTTCCCAGTCTATATTAGGGTAATTGAAGTCACCTAGTATGATGGTGTTTGGAGATACATTTATCCCCTCCAGTGTTTTCAGGAAAGCCATGTGAGGTTCCTGAGTTTGTGAGGGTGGCCTATAACATGCTACAAATTGCAGAGCAGTCTTGCCTATGGTTAATTGCACCTGGATGGTCTCCGATGCATCGTGCGTTGCCACCAATCTTGAGGTGTGGGTGTCCTTAATGAATATGGATACCCCCCCTCCTTTCTTGGTTTTGTCCGGATTTTGGGGCCGGAACGCATGATATGAGGTAAAACCTGATAGTGCTGGGGTGCTCTCAGGAGCCTTGAACCAGGTTTCTGTCACAGCACAGACATCGATGTTCTCCATACTGAGAAGGGCCTCGAGTGTGTGCATTTTGAGATTGAGACTTCTGGCATTGAGCAGCATTACCCTTAGTTTTTTTTCCATTTTTGTGTTCTAGGGTGGTAGGTTTAGAATTTGAGCCTTGCCTAAAAAAGGCACTATGGGGTGGCAAGAGCCTTTGCCAATATCTGGAATCCCAGGGGTGACAGGTGCAAGCCGTCCCTTGCGAAGCAGCGTGGCTTGTCCAGCATGTCATCCAAGGCAGACAGGCATTGGATCCCCTTTGAATGACACCAGAGTTTAAGCCAATTGTTAAAGCTGATCATCTTATCTCTGTATTGTGGCATCATTCTTGGTGAAGGTAGGATACTGCTCAAGGTCAGGGTCATACCTGCCTGGGCTACATAATCAGAGAGCTCCTCAATGTCTCTTTTCATGTAGTCCAAGGAGGTACGTCTCAGGTCGTTTACACCAGCGTGGACAATGACTGAGTCGTATTTGTACCTGCTGTTGAGAGACCTGAGTGCTTGCGTTATGTGGCGGATTCTAGCGCCCGACAGGCAGCTTACTGTAACCCTCTCCTTACTCAGTCTGGTGAGCGGGACGTCAGTGTGTCTGACTATGGAGTCACCAATGACTAGTGTGTCTGGCATTGTGTTTGGCCTTAAGGGCTGTGACTGTTTGACACTCTGACTGTGAGGTCTATGTGTTGCAGGTGTTGTGTTCTGAGGTGGTAGTTGTTTGGGTGTCTGCTTTGGTGGCCTCTGCTGTTTTGGTAGATTTTGATCAGAGCCTCCGAGTATGTCTTTGTGTGTTTATGTGTATGATTTGAGGTTGTGATGGTACTATGTGAGACTGGGTCTATAGTGTGTTTGGTAACCTTCTCCTCCTGTCTGGTCTTGCCAGTCCTATGTTGAGAGAGCTCAGCCTCCAGTTTGGCCGTATAGTTGCATCTCTTGCATGTATTTGTGTTTTGTGGGAGGAGGAGAGGGTTGTCTGTGTACATGAGGCAATTGTAACATTGCCTCAATATTCCCAGGTTCACCAGCTGAGCAGGAGAGGACACTAGCAACAGATCCCTCGACATGCTAGAAGGAATAGACAAAAAAACTTTAAAAGAGATTCCGGGGGATGTGGGTGACCGAGAAATGGGTTTGCCTTTTTGGGGTACTATCTATAACAAGAGTGCTGTATCAAGGTGATAAGTACTGTAGGAGCAAGTGCTAGGTTTAACAGATAAAGAATAGTCTACTCGGAGTCAGGTAGAGATGATCTTTTTAGTTATAGGATACGCTGATTAGATCAGTAGTATAGTTCGAGGAAGGTAGTTTTAAGGGAAATTTGAAGAGTGGACTTTAGGTAGCCCGAATAGTTTAAACCTGCTTAACCGGCGCTGCCCTAGTGTGCAACAATGGCAACTCCGCGCTAAATCACGCTAAATCGCACAAACGCGCATTTAGCGTGTTTTATATCAGGGGGCTGAAAGAAGCTAGGAACTGGCCCAAAACGACCAATAGACTACAAGTTACTAGCTGAAACCTCACAAAACTGGACCAACAGGCAGCTCAATGCTTCCCACTCCCACTGGTAAGCAAGGGAACTTCCTACCTCCAAATTTGGCAAAGAATCAGTAACAGGAACTGCAAACAAAGTCCAGGGATCAGCAAGCTCTGAAACTGGACTACTCTAGCTCAGTAAGGTGGGAAAACAAGAGATATATTTTTTTTTTTTTTTTCAGAAACAAGCAGAAACAGATACAGTAGACACTTATAAATGCTATAAATTGGCTATCACAGCCTACACAAACAATTTGCAACAATTACAGATTTTAAAAGTAACAAACTGAGAATTCAAGTGCAAATAACAGAATAAATGCAGAAAAACAATAACAATGTATCAGCAAGCAGGCAAAATACAGTTGCTAGATAAATAGAAGTGGAAAGCCACAAAAAATATACTTAAATCGGGTAAAGTCGCTTTTTTAGCTCTCTGAAGCTTGGATTACTCTGCTGGCCACCACGAGGATCTGTGCTGAGTAGGTACAAGCTGGAAATCGCGCGTTTAGCGTGTTTTATATCAGGGGGCTGAAAGAAGCTAGGAACTGGCCCAAAACGACCAATAGACTACAAGTTACTGGCTGAAACCTCACAAAACTGGACCAACAGGCAGCTCAATGCTTCCCACTGCCACTGGTAAGCAAGGGAACTTCCCACCTCCAAATTTGGCAAAGAATCAGTAACAGGAACTGCAAACAAAGTCCAGGGATCAGCAAGCTCTGAAACTGGACTACTCTAGCTCAGTAAGGCGGGAAAACAAGAGATATTTTGTTTTTGTTTTTTTCAGAAACAAGCAGAAACAGATACAGTAGACACTTATAAATGCTATAAATCGGCTATCACAGCCTAGACAAACAATTTGCAACAATTACAGATTTTAAAAGTAACAAACTGAGAATTCAAGTGCAAATAACAGAATAAATGCAGAAAAACAGTAACAATGTATCAGCAAGCAGGCTTAAATACAGTTGCTAGATAAATCGAAGTGGAAAGCCACAAAAATATACTTAAATCAGGTAAAGTCGCTTTTTTAGCTCTCTGAAGCTTGGATTACTCTGCTGGCCACCACGAGGATCTGTGCTGAGTAGGTACAAGCTGAAAAACGCGTTTAGCGTGTTTTATATCAGGGGGCTGAAAGAAGCTAGGAACTGGTCCAAAACGACCAATAGACTACAAGTTACTGGCTGAAACCTCACAAAACTGGACCAACAGGCAGCTCAATGCTTCCCACTCCCACTGGTAAGCAAGGGAACTTCCTACCTCCAAATTTGGCAAAGAATCAGTAACAGGAACTGCAAACAAAGTCCAGGGATCAGCAAGCTCTGAAACTGGACTACTCTAGCTCAGTAAGGCGGGAAAACAAGAGATATTTTTTTTTTTTTTTTTTTTTCAGAAACAAGCAGAAACAGATACAGTAGACACTTATAAATGCTATAAGTCGGCTATCACAGCCTACACAAACAATTTGCAACAATTACAGATTTTAAAAGTAACAAACAGAATTCAAGTGCAAATAACAGAATAAATGCAGAAAAACAATAACAATGTATCAGCAAGCAGGCGAAATACAGTTGCTAGATAAATAGAAGTGGAAAGCCACAAAAAATATACTTAAATCAGGTAAAGTCGTTTTTTTAGCTCTCTGAAGCTTGGATTACTCTGCTGGCCACCACGAGGATCTGTGTAATTTCAGGCATGGCCATTAATATTGTTCAATTCTTCTCTATAATAGAACGTATGTCTTTAGTATTAACATTAAATGTAGTAACATATCTAACTATAGTGCCTTTTCTTTCTGGTGGATATGTTGTCTGTAACAATTTTACACTAAAGACTGGTTTATATCTATCCCATCTTCCTCTAACCACATCCTCATATATTTCATTTACAATTTGATTTGAATAAACATTTCCTTTAAATTCTTGTATCATTTCTCTAGCCTGGTTTATAAAGTTATCCTCCTCAGTATTTAACTTACTTGCTCTTATCAACTGAGCCCTCAGTATTCCTTTAAAAGTGTGTGGTGCATGCATGCTACTTCTATTAATATACCTACTAACACTCACATGCTTTTTATGTACAGTCAATTCTATTTTGTCATCTTTCTTATATAATCAAATATCAAGAAACACTATACTATCATTAGATGCTAACATTTTAAATTTCAGAAAGTCTGTGGAATGATTTAAATATGAAACATAATTGTCCAGTTCTTCCATACTACCCCCATAACTACAAGGAAATTAAGAGAACGAATAACAGAGCACAAATCGGATATCAGAAGGAATGTGTCTACTAATGCTTAGTAAACACATATCTGAGAATAATAGTAGGCATAGGTTTAAGTTCAGAGGGATAGATACAGTGACTATGGGAAATAGAGGAGGTGACATGAATAATATGTTGGAAATGAAGGAATATGAATGGATTGTTAGACTCCAGGCAGATGCTGAACCAGGTTTGAATAATGCAGTCAGTTTGAAACCTGTATTAGT
Source organism: Protopterus annectens (assembly GCF_019279795.1). Taxonomy (NCBI): domain Eukaryota; kingdom Metazoa; phylum Chordata; order Ceratodontiformes; family Protopteridae; genus Protopterus; species Protopterus annectens. The sequence goes on from NC_056744.1 coordinate 712,911,401, forward strand.
AAAAAGACAAAGAGAGAACCTTTAGTTTTATAATAATTGTTAGTACTTTAAAGATGTTTTAATTGTAATATAGAAAGGTTGTTTGAACTTTTATATCTTATGTATTCTCTATATAATTTATGTTGTCTATATGTGTATATATATTTTTTTTTAATTTTAGGTACTGTTGTTCTAAAAATAATAATTGTTAACAATTAATGATAAGCTGGCTGTGTCATGTGATTTTAAATGTGCCCTATTTAAAAGTGAAGATGAAATGTAGCGTTTTATATACTGATGAAGGGTGGTTAGCCCAAAAGCTTTGCATTAAATTTTTATTTCTTGGCGTAGTTTACATATATGTCTACAGAACCTCAGACAGTTATACATATATATAGGTATATAAACAACACAAAATGATATCCATACATATATGTGCATATGTATATATATATATATATATATATATATATATATATATATATATATATATATACATATACATACATACATATATATATATATATATATATATATATATATATATATATATATATATATATATAGTGTGTGTGTGTGTGTGTGTATGTCTACATGTAGACATCCACTGAGGTGGTTCCACATGAAGTTAGTGCAAGAACATTAGATAATGAGGTTCCATGGTGGGTCACGGATGTGATGTGGCCTGGGAACATGTCCACATTAGGTGGAAGAGGTGTTCCTGCTGGCAAATATCCCATACACATACTATTGTGTCACTGTTATTGAACATATATGGATTGTAATAGCCCACACAATCCCAGAACATGTCCAACAACATGCATAGATATCCCCAATAACACAGAATGGCAACTGTGTAGCAATCACATAGCAAGCATTCCACATGCATATGTGAAAAAATAGTGGCAGTGACAATGGCACGCAGGTGAAATACTCCGTAACAGGCCAGCAATTCTAGTGTCCCCACAGGGAGCATGTCTACAAACACATAGCAGACAGTGTGGTACAATACAATATATGTCCAATGGTAGATAAACTGGAGCCATACCACTTGCGTTGTCTGAACATTAATTTGGAGCTGATATGGTGGTGGGAGACTGATATGTGTATTGTATTATGGTACACGACAAGACCAGTTGAGTAGAAAACACCTTTATCAACAATACAAAGCTTTCAGGTATAAAAACCCTTTTTCAATGATAGACAACAGGTATAATAAAATCATGCCTTAAATACAAGCCCAACATATCACATGACCCGCAGCCAAGGTCATATGACAAATAAATCAAAATGACTTCTAAAATCTCTTAAAGACACATTTAAATATAAAAAATACAATTGAATATAAAAAATATAAAAAATATAAATATATCATTTCAATTTAGTATGTTGTAACTTAACCAACACAGGTTTTAGTGAAACACCCACATTTAAGCCTGGGGCTATATCCGCTGATAATCTCACTATCCATTCATACTCTTTATTATCTAAGAGGTTACATAAATCCCCTCCTCTAATAGAGACATTAACATGTTCAATAGCTCTAAATTTAAACCTATGTGTAGCCCCACAACTTGTGATATGCTTTGACAATGCATTAGTTTCACTACCCCTCCTTATATTAGATTTGTGTTCTATAATTCGTTCTTTAAATTTTCTTGTCGTCTTTCCGACATAAAAAGAGGGGCAGGCCTCACAGGTTGCTAGGTAAACAATGTTATTTGTTGTACAGGTAGCATGACAATGGAACACATACACCTTTTTAGAAACAGGATGAGTAAAACTGTTGCATTTAGATGGATCAACATCAGTATATTTATAAATATCAGCACAACAACTACAATTGTAACAACAAAATGTGCCATTACCCAACACCTTAAGAGAATTAGGTACTATATTTTCAAAATCTTTATAACCTAACATACTCTTAATCGTCCTCATGTTTCTATATGTGAAGTAAGGTATATCACCCACTACTAGCCTAATATCTTCCTGCGCTAGGAGAACTTTCCAATATTTTCTCACTATAGCCCTAATAGCAAAAGACATTGTATTATATGAAGTGATGAATCTTACACACACTTTATTATCAAATTATTTGGTGAATCTATTATGCCCAAATTTGCCCCTGGGAATATAGGTGCATATAAAGAACTCCTATTGGACAATATATATTCTCTAACCTCATTTAACATATCATTTGAATAACCACTCTTCCTAAACTCATTACAAGTCTCATCAATTTGCTTTGAACATACAATATTGTCAGTGTTCAGCCTACTGACTCTTGCCAATTGTGCCTTCACTATACCCTTGAAGACATGGGGTGCATGCATGCTAGATGCATGTAGATATCTTCCAGATGATACCTCCTTCTTGTAAACAGATGTATTAATAATATTATTCTGTTTTTTCAGAGTAACATCCAAAAAGTTTATGGATGTTGTCGAAAATTCAGCCTTGGAGTTTAGAAAAGAAGTTGTATTATTCAAAAACGTTATATAATCCTTCAACTCACTCAATGTACCCTTCCACAAAAGAAAACAGTCATCCACGAACCTCTGATAAAAAATTAAACTATCATTCAAAAAACCTTCTTCATTAAAGATATAAGACCTCTCCCACTGATAAAGTACCATATTTGCGTACGTATTGGCCACAGGGGTGCCCATGGCCACCCCTGTTTGTTGTAGATAATAGTTCTTATCAAATATAAAAATATTATTCTTCAAAACTAAATCCAACAACATACATACATTCTCAATATGTCTAACAGTAAATGTGGAAAACTGTATTAAAAATTCCCTTATAGAGTTTATGCCATGGTCATTCGGTATGTAAATAGTGATGTGATGTCCATCACTACCATGAACACATCCTGGCAGTCTACATTTAACCGCTTAATATCCAGATACCAAGATTTAAGCTTGACAAGAAAGTCTGAGGTATCTATAAGGACTGTTTCACACTTACTCAGTAATGGTTGTAACTGTCTTTGTAGATACAGAGAAATGGGTTCAGCTATCCAACCATTTCCTGAGACAATTGGTCTCATTGGGGGATTGTCACGAGATTTATGTACTTTCGGGATGCCATATAATTGTGGAATAATAGGACTAGGAACAGTAAAGAAATGAAATAAATCTAATGTAATGTCACCAGACAATTGTAATTCATAGATGCACATGCTAACATAACTAATGTGCTTTTTAACTTCCATAAGTGATATCTGTTTAAATGCAGTAACATCCCCAACTAAGGATAATACAGAATTTATATATTTAGCCTTGTCCAGTAAAACTATAGAACCCCCCTTATCAGCCTGTTTAATTATAATGCTTGATTCACTTTTTAAATCATTCAAAGCCTTAAATTCATGATAAGTGAGGTTATAGCCACTATTATATCTTCTGTTCTCATACACTTGCCTTATCTCACATTCACATAAATCATTGAACGCTAACAAAACTGGAGCATAATTCGGTACAAACGTACTACGCCTTTTACAGGCAAAAGAATCAAAATTCTCATTTTTAAACATCAATTTCAGAGCCACAGACCTAACAAAAAGTTTTAAATCAGTAATAGCTTTTACCACATCCTCAGTACACGTCGGTATGAAATTCATACCCTTTTTCAAGAGCGAACAATGTTCCTCTCTTAAAGAAAAAGAAGAGAGATTTACAATGCCTGTTATTGCCTCCTGGCTACTTTTAGTTGCTTTGGGGGACTCTAGTTCTTCCGTTTGGTGTCCAGCGGTATACTGGGATCCCTCTGTTTATTTCTCCCTCTCGATGTAGACCTCGAAGTGACAGTACGCTCTTTTATCCGCTCAGCGTGCTGCAATTTAAAGGGTTTTTGAAAAAAGTTTGTTAAAGTTTGTTGCGATGTACGCTGCACCAAACAGGTTTCTCCTTCATTACAAATTGCAGATCCAACCGTCGCAGAAGCAGTTTCAGACACAGCACTAGCCCCAGCACCTGTTGATGATGACGTACCCTTGGTTACGCTTCCATCAGGTAGAGCAGTCTCCAATATCAGTTCTCCTGGCACCAAATTCAAACCACAAGTTGTCAATTGTGGAAACGTATCTAGAGAGTCCAAAGATGTAACATGAGCATGCTGTTTCAATGGCATAGACGTACGCTCACTGATGTAATTACTAGATTTATTTACATAGGAATCAGTTTTATCAGCTTTAGGCCATGAGAAAATATTACCTATTTGGTAATCACCCATATCACGAATTAATTTTCTTTTTTTCACAGCTTCAAGACGGTCATCAAGAGAAGCTAGTCTATCCAACATAGACTGATATGATGTTTGCATACTATTAAAGCAAGGCATGGATAGTAGCTCATCTTCAAGTATAAAAATTTCATTCTTTAACTGATTCTCAATACCATTGAAGAACTTATTCATAAGTACCATATAGTCATGGCTCAATTTTAAGTTTAAACATTGCCACTGTTTTAAGAGATCCGGATATGTATTTCCATAGGAGGGCATTTTTAATACCCTCAGTCCACGTATGGCAATGCCCTTTTCCAAATATGCATCAAAACTAAAACGCTGCCATTGCAAGCATTTAAAGGTACCAACCTTTCTTTCCAATACTTGTATTTTACGCTCAAAATCCAGTATATTTGTAGATGGCATAACAGTTACCTTGTTTTGAGTCATAGGAATATCAGTAGTAACAAGAAGTAGTGGATTAATCTCTTTTTCAAAGAGAAGTTTCAGACGATTCATAGACTCCATCTCCAGCTGCTATAGGCTTAGAACAAAACCCAACTTCACAGCAAGAATATGCCAGATACACGCTGCTGAAAAATCCAAAACACGACAAGACCAGTTGAGTAGAAAACACCTTTATCAACAATACAAAGCTTTCAGGTATAAAAACCCTTTTTCAATGATAGACAACAGATATAATAAAATCATGCTTTAAATACAAGCCCAACATATCACATGACCCGCAGCCAAGGTCATATGACAAATAAATCAAGTTGTGGGGCTACACATAGGTTTAAATTTAGAGCTATTGAACATGTTAATGTCTCTATTAGAGGAGGGGATTTATGCAACCTCCTAGATAATAAAGAGTATGAATGGATAGTGAGATTATCAACGGATATAGCCCCAGGCTTAAATGTGGGTGTTTCACTAAAACCTGTGTTGGTTAAGTTACAACATACTAAATTGAAATGATATATTTATATATTTTATATTTTTTATATTCAATTGTATTTTTTATATTTAAATGTGTCTTTAAGAGATTTTAGAAGTCATTTTGATTTATTTGTCATATGACCTTGGCTGCGGGTCATGTGATATGTTGGGCTTGTATTTAAAGCATGATTTTATTATACCTGTTGTCTATCATTGAAAAAGGGTTTTTATACCTGAAAGCTTTGTATTGTTGATAAAGGTGTTTTCTACTCAACTGGTCTTGTCGTGTTTTGGATTTTTCAGCAGCGTGTATTGTATTATGGTAACCATGCCATATGAGGTTTCTCAGACATTTTTCCATCTTTATGTCTTTCAGGGACAATGGCACATCCAAAGAATCCAGCCTACAGTGCCGCTGAGGATGACATCATCATCAACAGCCTCATCCAGCACTATCAGCTGCTCTTCTCCAGTACAAGCCATGACAAGCATGAGCGCATTGCCATGTGGAATGATGTAGTCTGCAGGGTAAATGATGTCAGCATGCACAGCCGTACTTATGAGCATGTCCACCATCATTGTAGTGACCTGTTCCGCCATGTACGTCACCATGCCGCTGAGTGTGGGGTGACCACCTCACAACAGGGGGGCCATGGCATCCATCCCCCCCTTACCAGAGTTGAGGAGCTGCTCATGAGCCTGGTGGCATCTGCCCACCCACAAGAGCTACAGACCTATACAATCATGGAGGTGGGTGCTACCCACACACCAGACATGGACCATGCATGTAAGGTCCCAGGGCATACCAGTAGACCACTGTTGCATATGCATCTGTACAGGTAGATCATGCATATGTGAGATGTAGAGTCTGTTGCTGTGTAGTACTGATAATCAGTTGTGCATAATCTGTAGTATTGTGGACTTCAACTGTTGTTTTACTGTAATATTGCACCCACCCTGTAGCAATGCCACAGCTGTGGCCACTGACATCAACTCTATCTCATCCCAATGTAGGTCCCTCTGGGATACCAGCAAGGCAGCAGCCTGATGCCAGTGAGTATGGTTTAAGGTCATGCTTGGCAATACACTCTGTATGTCATAGATAAGGTGTAGGCCATGTACACATCGAACACACTTACTCATAATGCATCTGTACATGTTCACTGACAGAGCACACACCTCACTAATGGGATTACTAGCCTAAAACACATACAATACACAGACCATCTCACACAACTGTGGCTACATTCCAGTGCACATTGCCCAGGCACAGGTGACATCTGCCTAACATACACAGCTATGTCATACACAGAGCAGTTGAACATGCTACACATAAGGAGATCCCAATCCCTCTGCAAACACACGCTCCAGGGTCCTAAACCTCATCAACACATTAAACAGAACATACTGGAGGGATAGGGTCCTGTCCTGGGGAATTTACACACTCTGGAACAGACTACCCATTCATTTCAGGCGATACTACTCATTGGCCCTCTTTACAAAAACACTTGACAACTGGATGGGAAATGGGGAATTCACCCTGGGTAGTATGTCTGTGCCACAGCCTGACAGGGGCACAGGAGAATAACATTATTGGGTGGTATATGCCTGGGAACCCCTGTGGCTAGGCCTATGTAGGCCCCAGGACCAATACACTAGTACTCACCTATGAACCTATGTGTACCACAGGCAACATCAGCCAGGGTTTACTACAGATATGATCTGCATAATGGCGGGACATTGCCAAAGCCATGTGTTGCAATGTGTTCTGATGTACCAGCACTATGTTGGGGAAGTACAGAAAGTTGCAGTTATGATACATGTGCTGCACAATCCACACCTCACCCCAGCCCAGGGATGACATCCCCATCTGTACCTTGCTGGTGCCACTGCACCCTTGCATGTTTGCCATGCATTGGCAGGGAATATGCCAGTACACATGGTGTTCCTAGTTTGGGATACTGCAATATTACACACATTTGCAATGTGGCAGGAGATGGTGAGGGTGTGTCATCCTGAAACACAACAGTGCACTGGATGAGGAGAGACAAACCCACAAAGAATGGCTGTATCTGCACACAGTCAAGGTCATGAAGTGTGGCAGACATAACCCTGACTCCACGGCACTAGTGATGGTACTGTGTGTCCTACAAGGGCTGTACACATGTTTAGCATGCAGGTTTGGGGAACATTTGCAGGGCTGACTGACCAACTACTGGCTCATGATCATGGCCCATGTTATTATACCCCTGCCAGGTATTGTGACTGCAGTAGTACACATAGCAGCTGTTGCTACACACCATCATGATATGTGTGCACATATATACACCCACAAACAGTATGCATCCCAATCAGCATCTGCACAACTGATACATATGGCTCGTAATGCAATTGACTGCCTAAGTCATATGTCACATATCAGGTATGTGTAGTGTTGACATATGCTGTAGTGTTGCGCCATGGCATGTCAGGGAAGAGGGTGCCATTTTTTTTATTTATTTTATTTTACATTTGTTAACTGGGTTAGTCTAACTGGATATATTTCCATTTTCAGTAGAGGCCCAGGGAGAAAAGTTCCAGTGGCAACAAATAAAAATTGAAATTAAAAATTAAAAACCAATATTAATACATGGTAAACAAAAGGATTTCAATAGAAGATTACTAAAAATACAGGAAGTAATAAGAATACTAAAAAATACAGGAAGTAATAATAAAGTAAAGTAGGTATTTACAATAGTAAAGGTGACAATATGTACAGGATAATTTATTATGCAATGTGATTCATGTGGACTATCAACACATCAAACAGGATAGAGACTTTCAGAGCATCAAGCAGGATAGCTTACACCAATATGATGAATTCTGTTCAGCAGTTCCAGTCCTGCTTCAAGGAATGTGAATTAAGTATTGGTTCAAGAGGAGAAAATATCTGTAGTGAAGCAGAAGGTTAATCAGGGTTGCTGCCGGGGCATAACCAATGTGTTTTGAGGTTTTGTTTAAAGAGAGGCAGTGAAGAAATTAAAGTTAGTTCATTAGGCAGTAGGTTCCAGTTTTTTCCCACAGAGTTGGAAAACAGAGAAACTCCAGCCATATTGTTAGACTTGCTTATGCTAGCAAGAAGTTTGCTGGAAGAGCATAGAGAATTTAGATTTTTGTAGGGGATTATGAGATTGGAGAGTATAGGAGTGCTGTTAAGTTTATAAAATATCTTGTGGGCAATGGTGAGTTGGGAGACTTTCAGTTGGTTTTGAAATTCAAGCCAGCCTATCTGCATTAGATTCAGACAGTGGTGAGTTCTAAAGGGATTGCCGGTGGCAAATCTGGCGATGTTATTATAGGAATTAGTTTGATAAGATTATTTTTCTTTAGATTAGTATATATGGGTAAGGCATACAGAAGAGTTGAAATTAAATGGGAGTGTGCAATCTTAGTTCTGGCTATTGGCGTTAGGAAAGGTTTAATTCTATATAAGGAGCCTATTTTTCTGTTGACAGTTTTTATGGTGTTATTTATGTGGCTGTCAAATGTAAGGTTATTGTCAATAGTAATTCCTAACAATTTAGTGGTAGAGCCAGGGAATATAATTGTGCCATTATTGGAGATGACAGAGAAATCTATGGGGGAGGACTTACTGGTGGGTGTAAAGAGAAGGAGCTTAGTTTTTTTAGCATTGAGAAGGAGGCAACGTTTTGTGAACTATGATTCAACTATGTTAAATACATTCTGTGTTAGAGAATGTAGATCAGATGGGGAGTTTGCTGAGCATACTAGTGTAGAATAATCTGCATACTGAATGCAGGTGGCTTGTGGAATAGCTACATGGAGGTCAGTGATAAACAGTGAGAAAAGAAGTGGACCTAGAATAGAGCCCTGAGGGACTCCTAGGGTGACTGGCAGAAGGGATGATATATTATTTTCCCAGAGAACTGCCTGTTGCCTATTGGTAAGGTAGGACTTGAACCATTTAACTGCCAGACAGTCAAGGGAAAGGGATTCAAGAATGTTGATAAGAAGGGCATGGTTTACCATGTCAAATGCTTTTGAGAGGTCAATAAAGAGTGCAGAAGAGAGGTTATTATGCTTTCTATTGATGGCTTCTGTAAAGGATAATAGGGCAGTTGTGGTGCTATGGGATGGCCTAATGCCATGCTGGCAGTTTGCTATGATGTTATGTTGAGATAAATGGTTTAATAGTTGTTGGTGAATGCATTTTTCCATAATTTTTGCTAAGGGTGATAATAGTGCATTTGGCCGGTAGTTAGAACAACCATTTGAGGTACCCACCCCTCATCTAAGGCCTCTGCTACTAACAGCCTCTGTCTGTTTGTGGACTATATGTGGACACATGTGGTTTGTGAATGCCTGATGTGTATTCACAGATATCATCATCAGTGGTGCATGTATAAGTGATAGAATACCATTAGACTGACAACATACACACTTTACTGTACCTATGGTGAGTGTACAGACCATTATTGACCTGTGGACATTGGTGCAGTGTGTTCCGGGAGGAGGGTCATCACCTACTAACAGAAGCCGTACATCACAGCCATGTATAATGTTTGTAACAGGGATTGATAGTTGCACTGCATGCTGTTGAGCACCACATGTCCTGCATACTGACGTGTGTACTTACAGGTCTGTGTGTGATAATGTAGTGCATCATCACCTGCTATTGTGTGTTAGGGGGGTGCTGGAGTTGTCTGCAGGTGTTATCTGGTGGAGTGTATGGGTTGTCATGTATATCAACTGCGTGTGTGTATGTCTGTGTGTGTATGTGTGTGTGCCATGTCTGCACGTGTGTGTGTGTGTGTGTGTGTGTGTGTGTGTGTGTGTGTGTGTGTGTGTGTGTGTGTGTGTGTGTGTGTGTATGTATTTTTAAACAGTGATGTACAGGTCTTACAGTCCATTTCCTTTTTTCCCCTTACTGGTGGTGTGGTGGGGTTGGGGTCCCACAGGGAATCTGATGTCACTGATACAGACAGTGACCATGAGGATAGGTGTGTTGAGGCACAGGCGGGGTTGTCAGGGGCTGACACTGGGCCACCAATTGACATCCCACAAGTATCCACCCCATCCATGCACACAGTCATACTGCCTCTACATACCTCATCACCGTTGGCCTTAGCTGAGGGACAGTCTATGGTTGGTATTGGCCAGGACAGTGTGGTATCCATGGCATGTGTGTCAGGACACAGCATCCATATACAGATGTCCGGCAGGGTACCACATAGGCAGATGTTCAGGGGTGCTCGTCGGAGCACTGCTGGTCATCATGCCCCTGTAGACATGCCACATGTATATCTACCACATGCATGTTCCAGGCTGTCATGGAGGCACAGGCACGAATGGAACGGTACACCAGACAGGGTCTAAGGGCGTAGAGGGCTTATCACACCTCTGTAAATGACAGCATCCATGACCTAGCAGGTGCCATTTGTAATTTCACCAAGGTCATGGATAGACGTTGGGGTGACACATTGGATTTCATCAACAATGTCATGTCCATGGAACAACTCTAAACCACACCAAAGAGTTTAATATAAAGCTTTCAGGTCTACACCCTTCATCATTATAAAATAATTACATTAATCCATTTAAATAGGAGATACAATTAAATCACATGCTTCAGCCCATCCCACATTTTAACCAGTAATTAAATCTTAAAAAAACATACTTAATGTCACATAGCAAAAATAAAATACAACATAAAAACATTAAATAAACATCCATATATAACAAAATAATGAAATATATCATAACACCTTTACAACCACATAAAGGACATGAAAAATATATATACACATATACACATACATTTATATTACTATACCTACAGATAAACTACCTATAAAATGATATACTATAATCTTTCCCTCTGCTTTTTCACTAATACTGGCTTTAAATTAACAGCATTATTTAAACCAGGGTCGTTATCCGCCTGAAGCCTAATAATCCATTCTAACTCCTTTAACTCTAAAAAATTATTTAAATCACCTTTTCTTATACTCATTTCTACTATAGCTAAAACCCTAAATCTAAAAACATGTTCTTCACCTTTATCTATAATATGTTTACTCAACGCATTTGTTAATATTTTCCTCCATATCTCTGATTTATGCTCTGTTATTCTTTCTCTTAACTTCCTTGTGGTTTTACCCACATAAAATGATGTACAAGACATACACGTAGCTAAATAAACCACTTTCGCCTCATTACAGGCTGTCGGCGTTCTTATAGTAAATACCTCTCCACTAATGGGGTGCTCAAATACACCTTCACCCTCATATAAATCATTGCAACAGGAACAATTATAACGTTTTCTTGTTCCTGTTGGCCTACTTATTCCTTTAGCTTTTACTTCAAAATCTTTGTAGCATAATTTTTGCTTCAATGTTTCAAAACTCCTGTAGGCAAACCTTGGCTTATCACCCACAATGGACCTTATCTCAGGCATAGCTAATCAAATTGGGCAATTTTTTTTCTATTATATTAGATATAGCACATGTGTTCAGATTATATGTTGTCAAATACCTCACCATTATATCTTCTCTATGTGTAACCTCTCCACTTACCATCATCCCACCCGCCAAAATCGGTCTATATTTGGTATGTCTTTCTTTTAATACTTCCTCACATACCTTATCCACAATTTGACTTGAATAATCACTCTTCCTAAACTCTTGAGACATGGTCTTAACCTACTCACTAAATATACTTTCAACTGTATTTAATTTACTCAACCTAATAAACTGTGCCCTCAATATTCCTTTAAAAATGTGAGGGGCATGCATACTATCCCTATTGACATATCTCAGGGCATCAACATCTTTCCTGAATACCTTGGACTCTAGTTTATTAGTACTCTTAAAAAGATTTACATCTAAATAGTTTATGCTACAATGTGATACTCCCATTTTGAATTTTAAAAAATCAGTTGACATATTTAAATAATTCACATAATCGTCCAATTCCGTAAGCGAACCATTCCATAACATAAAACAATCATCCACAAACCTCTTATAGAGTAATATGTTTTCATTAAGCTGATTATTTTTGCTCAATATTACATTCGTTTTCCACTCATAAATAACTAAATTAGCATACGTGTTAGCGATGGGCGTACCCATCGCTACCCCAGTGAGTTGCAGGTATGGTTCTTCATCAAAAATAAAGACATTATGTGTCAGGGCTGTTTCCAGGAGAATACATATAATCTCAATTTCTCTCCCATGCATCCTTACTTCATTATTCAAAAAATCACGGATAGTATTGACCCCATAAATATTGGGTATGACAGTAAATAGTGAAGTAATATTTTGTTATATATGGATGTTTATTTAATGTTTTTATGTTGTATTTTATTTTTGCTATATGACATTAAGTATGTTTTTTTAAGATTTAATTGCTGGTTAAAATGTGGGATGGGTTGAAGCATGTGATTTAATTGTATCTCCTATTTAAATGTTGGATTAATGTAATTATTTTATACTGATGAAGGGTGTAGACCCGAAAGCTTTATATTAAACTCTTTGGTGTGGTTTAGAGTTGTCGTTGGATTTATTGAAGCAGTGACACCATCGTTGGTTTTATATGTCCATAGAACAGGACAGGGTGGGAGGGTTGCAATGGCCACGTGGACGTATGCCAGCAAGATCAGCTGCTGGAGGTCACTGTGGATGTCCCACCAGCCATTAATGGTGCATGTGGACATATATGTTTTTGTCATGGTCCCAATTTTATCTACAGATGTATGTCCGTATATACCTATATATATATATATATATATATATATATATTGCTGTATATATGTGGTCATATGGATGTAGCAACCCCAGCTAAAACACCTCCTCCTGCGCGTGGGTAATGCACGGCCCCCAAATGTAGTAGATCAACCAAAAAACAAGAATGGAGCCAGCAAATGGTGATAGAAAATATTTGTATTGAAATTAAAGCATCACAGCAAATACAGACATACCGGTTTCGGCTGGTAAATTACACAGCCTTCATCAGTGTATTCAAAGCTAATAGTATTTGCAAGCTGTTTAAATATACAGACATAAAATCTCATTGGTGGAAAAATTATAAATATTCATTAAGCCCTGGGGGGAAAAGCCCACCTAGCTTAATGATATGCACCACCAAGGAATTTTCTAGCAGAAATTGCTCAAAGGTCTTTGATATAAATATTTTTTGCAATTGCAGCAGTGATTGGGCCATTTACATGGCCACATGCAAATGTGGTGCATTCTATATTGGACAAACCTCAAGGTGTATCAGGTTACGAATCTCAGAACATTATAGCAATATCAAACAGAAAAAGATGACTAATGCTTTGTATAAACACCAGTTGTCACATCCATCTGCAATATTCTTGTTTACAATTATTGATGTAATTCAGGGTGATCGGAGGAATAAAACTGGTTGGCATGATATTCTAAATAGCAGAGAAAAAAAGTGGATCATTAAGCTAGGTGGGCTTTTCCCCCCAGGGCTTAATGAATATTTATAATTTTTCCACCAATGAGATTTTATGTCTGTATATTTAAACAGCTTGCAAATACTATTAGCTTTGAATACACTGATGAAGGCTGTGTAATTTACCAGCCGAAACCGGTATGTCTGTATTTGCTGTGATGCTTTAATTTCAATACAAATATTTTCTATCACCATTTGCTGGCTCCATTCTTGTTTTTTGGGTCATATGGATGTAGACATATATATCTATAGATATATGCATATCTATGTATATATGTTTATACTGATATATATATATATATATATATATATATATATATATATATATATATCTATATCTATATCTACATATATAGATATGTGATATCCATTTGGATGTTAATATATATATATATATATATATATATATATATATATATATATATATATATATATATACACACACACACACACACACACACACACACACACACACACATACATCTACATGTTGAAATACATTCCCCGTAGTGTTGAATACCTGGGCTGGATGATATGTTTGTGAAAATATCATGATTGTGCATATCTGCCATGGCTTAGTGGTAAATCACTTTGTCTTTAGTGTGTAAGGTCCTGGGTTTGAGCCTTGCAGGAGCTGTTTAATTTGTTGCTGGGCAGAACACAGCCTGCTGAATACATACTGATTAAGGCACTTTTAAGCAATTGTAAGCGTGTTTGCACGGGTTTGCATTGAGCTAAGCACTGCTAATGTCAGGTTACAGTGTCTTACACTCAGCTTCTAAATTGCTTAGCCTGTGTAGGCAGTGCTTACCCCCGAGCAAACACGCTTACAATTGCTCAAAAGTGCCTTAATCACTCTGTATCCAATGGGCCGTGTTCTTCCCAGCAACAAAATAAACAGCTCCTGCAAGGAGCAAACCCAGGACCCTGCACACCAAAGACAAAGTGATTTACCACTTAGCCATGCCAGTTACAAATAACGCCAATGTTTTCGGAAACATATCATCCAGTCCAGTCATGCAACAGTACAGAGAATGTATACCATCATCTAGATGTATGTGTGCAAATATATTAATATCTAAACAGATACAACATATCTATATATGTATATATATATATATATATATATATATATATATATATGTATGTATATATATATATATATATATATATATATATATATCAATTTCTAAAACTATATATATATATATATATTAATATATATGAACATATATACATGCAAATGCCTATATCGACAAATATATGTGTCTACACCTATATGTCTACATATACACAGCAAGTATATGGCCATACATCTGTAGATAACAATGGCAGATTGACAAACACACATATGTCCACATGCACCGTTAATGGGATTGAGAGGCCCCACACACTATACATCTTGTACAAATAAGCATCCCCCCACAGCCAAACATGTCTGCCCTGCAATACACTACCAAGTGTTGCAGATCCCATTTACAGGACCTGACATGACATGGGTACATGATGTTAACAGTACTATATCCCACCTGTATGATGTCAGGCTGGTATTGGTGACATATCATGCAGTACAGTCTGCCTCTGATAGGAAATGTAAAATGTGGAAGCCATCAATATCCCCAGGATACAGAGACACAGACACAGATATGCAGATACATATATACATATGTATATATATATGTATATATATATATATATATATATATATATATATATATATATATATATATATATATATATATATATATGTATTTATTTTATTTTTATTTTACATTTGTTGACCGGGCTGGTCCAACTGGATATATGCCCATTTTCAGCAGAGGCCCGGGGAGAAAAGCTTCAAGTGAAATACATTAAACATTGAGCATTAAAAACATTAATCATTAAAAGCATTAAACATTAAAAAAGTTACAAATATAGTTCAGAGGAAAAAAAAAACAAAAAAATATATCATAATAGTATCTTTACAGTGTCTGCAATAAGCAGAATAAGAACATCAAAGGGTAAAATTCAAATTCAAAATTGAATAGTAAGTTTTTGAAAAGATTTGTAAGCAAGATACATGAGAGTTCTCGGAGTAGAATGCTAGCTAGTCAGGGTTAGAGCAGGGGCAGAGCCAGTGAGTTAGGAGGTGAGTTTTGTGTTTGGATTTGAAGCTGGGAAGAGAGGAGATAGCAATGAGGTTGGAAGGAAGGGAGTTCCAGGCTTTTCCAATTGTGTTAGAGAACAAGGAGTCACCTGCTACGTTGTTGGATTTACAGGTAGATATTAGAAGTTTGTTAGAAGAACGCAGACTTTTGAGATTACAATAAGGGCTAATGAGGGTAGTGAGTATAGGGGTGTTGGTAAGTTTGTAGTGGATTTTATGGGCTAAAGAGAGCTGGTGAAATAAGATGAGATTCTGCAGCTCTAGCCATCCCAATTGTTTTAAGTTTAGGCAGTGGTGAGTTTTAAAGGTGGAGCCAGAGGCAAATCTGGCAATACTCTTGTAGGCAACAGTCAGTTTGGAGAGGTTAGTTTTAGACAGATATGTATAGATGGGGGAGGCGTAAAGTAGGGTAGAAATCAAATGGGTATGTGCTATGGAAGTTCTGGCTAGTAGTGTAAGAAATGGTTTAATTTTAAACAAGGATCCAAGTTTTCTGTTGACTAATTTTATTGTGCTATTAATGTGAGAGTCAAAGCATAGGTTATTGTCTATCTCTACTCCGAGGAGCCTGGTGGAGGGGTCAGGAGATATGT
The DNA here is from genome assembly GCF_019279795.1 of Protopterus annectens. Lineage (NCBI taxonomy): Eukaryota > Metazoa > Chordata > Ceratodontiformes > Protopteridae > Protopterus > Protopterus annectens. Next base: position 712,927,772 of record NC_056744.1, read on the forward strand.
AGGTGCCATTACTAGAGAAGGCAGAGAAGTTGAGTGGAGAGGATTTTCAGGTGGGGGAGAAAAGTAACAGTTTGGTTTTCTTGGGGATTAAGATTAGCCATCTTTTTAAGAACCATTTTACAACATTTTGGAAAGTCTGTTGGATGATAGAGTGCAATTCAGAGGGGGATGAGGCAGAACAAATCAAAGTAGAATCATCAGCATATTGTAAACAGGTAGCAGAGGACAAACTGGTATGTAGATCATTGATGAAAATAGAGAACAGAAGGGGGCCAAGTATTGAACCTTGGGGGACTCCAAGGGTAATAGGTAGGAGGTTGGATAAGCTGTTTTCCCAGCGCACTGCCTGTTGTCTGTTATGAAGATATGATTTGAACCATTTTATTACACCAAAGTCAAGAGCTAAAGTTTTAAGTAAGTTTAACAGTATCTGGTGGTTGACCATATCAAAAGCTTTGGATAGGTCAATAAAGAAAGCAGAGGTTAGTATGTTATTGTTCTGGTTTGTGATGATGCATTCAGTAAAGGAAAGGAGGACTGGGGTGGTGCTGTGGTAAGGCCTGAAGCCATGTTGACAGTCAGCTAGTAGGTTGTGATTTAAGAGGTGTTTAAGAAGTTGTTTTTGGATGCATTTCTCCATGATTTTAGCTAAGGGGAGCGTAAGGCTATGGGACAGTAGTTTGAGAGTTCTGTATAGGTCCCTCCTTTATGCAGGGGAATGATATGTGAAATTTTTCGAAGTGAAGGAATGTAGCCTTCAACAATGGTTCTGTTAATCAGAATGGAAATGGGATAGGCTAATGGATTGGCTGCAATTTTTAGAAACTGAGCTGATAGAAGGTCAGCAGAAGGCGAGGAGGTTTTAAGTTTGTGGAGAAGAGAATGGATAAGTAAAGTGGGTACAGGTTGCAGTTAAAAGGTGGGAATGGAAGTGTTAGAAGAAGGGGACTGAGAGGGGATATTTCGGGCTAGTTGGTTAGCTAGAGACTGGATAGTTTCAGTGAAGGAGGTATTGAAGGCATCAGCAGTTTGTTTTGGGTTGTTTTTAGAAGTGCCTAGGGGGCATGGGGTGTCATTGTGGCCAGGCTTTAGGAGAGAGTTTATGCCTGCCCAGAACTTTTGTGGATTTTGTTGGTTGGTTAGCTTGTTGTAAATGGCAGTAGTAGTTTCTTTTATCTAGTAGTACAGCTTTTTTAGTGGAGTTTCTTGTCTAATATATATATATATATATATATATATATATATATATATATATATATATATATATATATATATGTGTGTGTGTGTGTTTGTGTGGATATACATGTGACTACACATACACACGCAGATATATGTACATTAAGATACATATGTAGAAGGTGCACACAGTATGGAACAGCCACTATGCCTACAGTTAACACCTGAACAACTGGACACTGTATGGGCCACCCATACAAATGACAATCGTTGCCTACAACATATACCCACAGAGAGATCATAGGGAAAACACCACACACAGGTTTGCAGAAATGGAATACCATTCATTGTGTACTATTACAGTTCTATATGCCATGTCATATAGCTGTTCAGACAATAACATCCATATAAACAGAGGAATGCAACTGTGAAGCAGTTATACTAATACAGTAGTCTGGAAAGGTTCACAACTGTTGCTGTCCAGGCCAAGCCTTTCAAATTGTACAATAGTGAGGACAGACTGGGCCACAGGACACCAAATGATCAACAGTATATAATGCAGGTCTATAGTTCATCAGCTTCTATCTACACTCTGTACAAAATCACTAGGTGGTAAAGACATCATGTGACCAAATGGGTTGTAACTGTTACATAACAAGGCATAACTGACACCATCACATGCACACTGACAAACAGAACAGTCTGTATGGCAGAAGGAAATAGGCTTGCATTAACCCAATATATGTACGTAATGTAAATATAGGTGAAGTATACAATACTGTACATCCAGATACCTTAAGGCAGTTCACCCCTGATACCCCCACATATTTTAACAGCCTACGTCATTTATGGTGCTCCCCCCAGACTCAATAATACAGGCCCATATACAACGGTTACATACACTGGCCTCTGGAGTGCATAAGAGCACACATGTATTGTGTAGGTGACACCCACACATATATGGCCCCAGCCCCACTGTATGTGTGAGGGATACAACAGAAGTGGACTGATGGCAGCAATGGCAGTGTGATATACTCACAGCCCACTACGTAACAACCTCTGACAGCATGTCATATGTGCAAAGTTTGATATGTAGGCGGAGGGCAGAGGCTGGAACACAGGCACAAATGTGGAGAACTGTTGCCATAGACTAAGCAAGTTGCTGGTGTTACAGGATAGTCTGCAATATACCCTTAGTCAGGGAATTGAGGTTAGAAACAGAAATGGATGTAGCCATGTACTGATAGCTCTGAACACACACACACACACACACACTGCCAGTGAAATATCTGACACAGGACCTGTGTGGTGGACAGACAACACATGATAGGAACAACTCTGGTGACCAAGAGGATAGGCCCACAGTTTAGAGCTATACAGACAGACTGCATTCCAAGGTAAAGTAGTATATACACACACACCCTGTAGCACCAGTACAATACAAAGCATAACACAACTCTACTCACACTCTGTCTGTAGTTCCTGAACCTCCTACAAATATGTAGCTGCCCTGAGTGTGCCGGTTCTCCTATAAGAGGTATTGCTACCTGCTGTCTGTAACACTAATGCCCACACATAGGAAGGACTGTACAAACATCCACAGAATATTCAGGTTATGTCATCAAATATAAACCCCTACTGCACATAACGTGTAGCAGTTTGATATCTCACTGGCTTGTTATCAGATATGATGACACTAATTATGGTGTACAGCACATATGCACCACTTCATGTGTGACATATGTACACAGGTTGACAGAGTTGTGGCTGGAAGCACATACACAGGGCCAATAATGACATGTTGCTGTGATAACATCATACATTTACTGTTGTAACAGGGTTTGTCCTATGAGGGATAAGAAGCCAGTAACTGTCACAGCTTTCACCATCTACAGAAAGCAATCCTCACACTACCTTCTGCAGTCCACAGATAGATGCTTCATTGGTAACACATGAAACCAAAGGCACAACACACTGCCCTGTCTGCAGATGACCCTGCAGATGGGGATTCTACATAAACATGGAACTGACATGGCAGGTATGGAGACATGTAGGACAGTCATATCCACACACACACAGTTAAACCAACAGTACTCCAAATGCAGTATAGCAGCACTTACAGTCTGTAGTCAGGTCAGGCACATCCCCCTCCTGTGTGTTGCCCTGTTTCCACAGTGTATGTTGTTAGAGGTAAATCCCCAATCCATCTGAGATGCTGTTTGCCAAACAACAGATCTAGCTCCTGCTCACAGTGAATGAAAAGAGCCAACACCAACATGATGTTCATAGATATTGGAGTGTGTTTCCATGCAATTGGCTATGGGAATGTTACCACAGCTGTTCTACATGCAGTCAGCTAGGGGAGGGCTGCAATTCATGCAGAGGCCATCAGCTGATCATAAGCATCACTTAAAATACACATGCTACTGCCAAGCAAAGCAGGTGTGCATCTCCACATCCACCAGAGAGGGAGTGGGATAGGCAGACAGAGGCAAATACAAGGCAGGGAGTGGTAGGAGCGTAAAACCTAAGCATGTTTGTGGCACACACCTACAAGCACAAAGTATCAAACCCCTGATGACTATGTAGTGCTATCACAGTTCTATGCAGTTATTGGATGCACCACATGGATTATGTTGTGGAGCCCTCAGAACATATATGTGATAGTGACTGACATCTGCAACAGGGATATGGTAGCTATACCGTAGGTGACATACACATGCCTGTCTGCATGTACAGGTGCCAGCATCAACACAGCCACTCACTCACAGGGACACACACAGTGACACACTTGATAGAGCCAGGATTACAACTCATCAGTAGTGGGATTGCCACATCACATCAATGTGCAGGTATCACATGCACCACACGGGTCATACAAGTGTTGTATGGGCAAAGGGCATGGGGAGGTATCTGACATCAGACAGCATGCTTCAGTATGCCCATGGGGGTTGTAGGGAGTGTGTATGTGAACATACACACCATACAACACACACACAAACACACAGGGTGCCAGTACTGGCATGCATGGGTGCATGTCTGCACAGGTATGTGGTGATTGACTGCACCAGATGGCTTTACAAGGCTAGGAGATGGATATACCTTGGCATCAGGCCACATGACAATAGTCTGCATTGTTGCTCAGGGCTATAGTGTCTGCATTTGCCCACACAGGCTGGTATTGTATCCCCTATCCAGTCACCTGGGTGACTATTGTGTGTGGCCAATGCTGTGCATCATTTGCCATGTATGTGTTCCTTCATGCATGACATGGACAGTGTCTGGGATGTGCACACCTCCCACATGCATTTACAGTGACATGTGGAACTGTACCTGGGGTGTCTGGCCCATGTTGTGAACACATATTATCATCAGACGTGCCAGTCTTGCCCATCTGTGGCAGAAACTGGTAATGGGCAGCAGGTTTACCCTGCACCGACATTGATAGCATGCTAATGGCATACCCTGGTGTCAGTGGCATCTGTCAATACAGGGTATGTTGTCAGGCATGGTATGTCCTTTGTGGATCACATGTGATGGCACCACAGGTGTTTTATGTGTCGATTGGGGAACATGGGGAAGGTGCACTGTCTGCATGTACGTGCATATTGGACAGATGGACAGGGTGCCATGCCCTCTGTAGCCCACAGCAATCACCACATAGTTAGTATTAGTGGCCAATATGCAATGTACTACCCACATATTAGCTGTTGCCTAGGCATGTGTATGTGTATGAGACATGGCTTGAGAGTGTGCTCTGGGTAATACTGGGGTTGCTATCTGTGATTGCCTGGCCTTGATGTCACACGTATTGGAATGGCTTTGCACCCCAGCCTCTCAGCTATTTCACATCTGTTATCCCTGTATGGTGGACATTGTGATATATAGTAGGGCCACCATATAAGAAATATGCAAAACCCACTCCACATTGGCCACAGGTGTCACATACTCACAACCACCTCCACACAGGATACGTGTTACAAACACACACACACAAACATGCACCTGTCATGTCTGGGAATAGGACCCCTACCTCTACAGCATTATGCAGTTATAGTACGCACCACAGAGATTACTGGATTACTCCTTCCCCAAAGGTGTATATCACATTGGATGACATCACATTGGATGACATCAGCAGGACTGCCAAAATAGGACATTCAAATTGTAGTGAGTGTGACTAGCCTAAAATGCATTGCTCCCTACACAGACAGTGACACACACACACACACACACACACACACACACAAAACATCCACAACCGACATGTGTGGGTATAGAACCCCTAACAGAGATCTATATCACACTATAGCATGGAGCTGTTATAGGATGCACCACGTGGATTACTAGGGAAACTCCTTCCCCAAAGGTGTATTTCACAATGAATGACTTTAGCAGGATTGCCAAAGTAGGCCATTTGACATGTACTGTGTGTGACTAGCCTATAATGCATTGCTCCATACACAGACATTGTAACATGCACAAAACATCCAGAACTGTCAAGGGTGGGGATGGAACCCTACCACAGTTCTACATCACACTACAGCAGTACCCAGTTACAGGACACACTACAGAGATTATGGGGCTACAACCTTCCCAGAGGTGTATTTCTAGGTGGGTGACATCAGCAGGCTTGCCAAAGTTGAGTATATGAATTGCAGGGGCGGTCCATGCTATTGGACTGCAGGACTGCAGCCCCCCAGCTGTAAAAGAAAGAAAATAAAAAAAAATAGGACAAAAATCACAGACCTTCATGCATGCACTCTAGCGGCATTTCCAACATCCAGACTGCTGCTGAACCAGTCCAGAGCATGCACAGAGCTTGACTGATACAACAGCAGTCCAGATTAGAAACACAGCAGTCAAGAGCATCCCAGAAGTCTATGCAGTTAGTTACAACTGCATAGACTAGAAAGGGATCAGACTGCAATGTCTGCAGGCTGGCTTGCTGTTACAGGAAGGAAGGACTTCACCACAAGATCAGTGACATCTCACAGGACATAACTTAGCGAGTGGAGTGATATATGGAGCTATACAGCAATGGAAGGCCCTGGACCCAAGTATAAGCAACAGAAGACCAGTGTGTGTGTGTGTGTGTGTGCACGTGTGTGTGTGTGCGTGTGTGTGTGTGTGTGTGTGTGTGTGTGTGTGTGTGTGTGTGTATGTGTGAAATGCCCCAGTTGCTATATACTGGTGGCTGGAGAGAACACATGGTGGTGGGCAGAGAATACCTCAGGCTTTGAACCCAGTACCTTGGGTGCAGGTGACAAGGGCCTGAATTCCCTACCCACTACCATTTGTAAAAAAATTTTGATTTTTGCCTCATATTTGTTCTGTTCAGTTCCTCATAAAATCTATTTTTGTTTCCTTATACAGTCAGTAGTGCAGTGGTGCACTGGTAGCACTGTTGCCTGACAGCTACAGGTTCTCTGGTTTGAGTCTTGACTGGGGTGCCTTCTGTGTGAAGTCTGCATGTCCTCCCTGTGTTTGTGTGGGTTTCCTCTGGGTGCTCTGGTGTCCTCCCATCTTACAAAGACATGTGTCTGTCTGGAGTGTTTCTCCCTGGGCCTCTGCTAAAAATTTGTTCCAAGTCAGACTTTCCTGGTTAAATAAAAATGACAAGCATTTGAATTTCAGACTTCATATTCTTCAGAAAGTACATGGTAATACAAAAGCTTTTATTCTAACAATTTTCTGTTTATAAGATGGATATTTGAAATTTCTCCATATTTTTGGGACTGTACTCCCCCATTATTGCCTCTTTCCAGGTTTCTTGTGCTAAGGTTTAGAGCTATGGTAAGAAATGAATTCACTGAATATGTTTGGGGGCTGTATTTTCCCATTACTGGCTTTGTCCAGGTGTTTTTCGCTAAGAGGTTGAGAGCTATGGTAAGAACTGAATTCACTGAATATGTTTGGGGGCTGTATTCCCCCATTATTGGCTTTGTTCAGGTGTTTTGTGCTAAGAGGTTGACAGCTATGGTGAGAACTGAATTCAGTAGCCATTTAAGTTTCAGTATTCCTCTCTTTTGCAAAACAGATGATTTGGCATAGTGGTATGTTGCTCTCACTGTTTTGCACAGGATCCTTGGTTCAATACTTGGCAGTGAAATGTATGGTGGTAACACAGCATTTTATTCTAGCAACTTTCCAACATTATACAAGCAATGTTTAAAATGTGTCCCTGGTTTCTGGGCTTTTGTCCCCGCCCCAATAAATTTTGGCTTTTTCCAGATTTCTTGTTCTGCAAAGTTCAGAGATACAACTGAGAGTCGAGTAGATTTTACAAGAAGCTGAGAGCTGCAGGGCAACAAAAGTTTAGTGCTGCTTATGCTAAATCTGCTTGCATTGTTAATGGCACAACAGGTAGTGTGCTTGCTTTTGATGCAGAAGGCTGTGGGTTCTACTCCCACAGTAGGTAGATGCATTGCTGATGCTGCACTGTGTTGTAAAGGGGGTTGATGCTACAGTGCTTCTTGGTGAAGATACCTAGTAACTATGAACCTGTTATCATTTCACCATCCATTCCCTATTGCAATATTACTAGCTTATCATAAAGTTGTTTGCTAGCAGCAACCTCTTCATTAGTTACAGATTTCTTTAATGTGGAATTATTTAGATGACTTTTACTTCTTCAGAGATAGTGCATATTTACTGATACTGGTGGAATGTAGAAGTTTGAGTAGACTTTTATGATGGAAATGTTCTGAATTGGTCAGTTTTGTCATTATTGGTGCATGCGTTTTGTTTCATTGTTTACTGGAAAAATGTTCTGATTGGGCAGTTTTGACATTATTGGTGCATGCATTTTGTTTCATTGTTTACTGAAAAAAATGTTCAAAACAATAAATTTAAAACATCCTCTAACAACTGTATTGTATTGTACAAAGAATATATTTTAATACAATCAGGAAGGTGTATCAAAGAGCACGTGTATGTTTCATGTGCAAGAGGCCTATGATCTGAAAACAGCCCAAAGTTAATCTTTATCTGCCACTGGCAAAATGTATTTTCTTTGAATGTGGGTTTCAATGCTGTTTCAATGAATGAGAGTTTCAAGGGCAGAGAAGTTTTAATGCTAACTCTATTTTCATTGTGAGACTGCATTGCTTTGTTTAGCAGATATCTATTAGAGTTTGTGCTGTAAAATGCAAAATAAAACTTTTAAATCCAAATCATCGCAAAAGTAAAGCAGTATGCACATTACAGTGTTTATTGTAAATGGGGTGAAATAACCAAGGAATGGGGCATTGGAATGTCTGCAGGGGGGAGGCTCCATTCGACCATGGTTTTGTGAGGGGGGAAGGGCAGCAAACTCAGACAGCCCAGACTGAACTATACCTCTCAACTGTCAAGATTTTTGAAGAATGAATAGATTTTTGCTTCTTATTTTTGGTTTGTTCCTCATAAAATTTGTGGTTTTCTGGCAAATCATTTAGGAATGAAGTTACTAAATAATGACAGGCATTGAGTTTCAGACATCATAACCTTCAGAAAAATGCATGCTAAAGCAAGACCTGTTATTCTATCAACTGTCTTAAGTTTATACAAGAGCAATTTTTAGTACTGTTTGTATGCTCTCCCAATATATTTGACTTTGTCCAGATTTCCTGCATTAAGAGGTTGAGAGGTACATGCAAATAAATCTCTTTATAGAATTAGGAATATTGAAACCTCTCAACTGTCCCTAATTTTGGCTCAAAATGTTGCTCTCCCCCTAATAATCCCTCTGCAAAATGGCAGTTTTGGAAGAAAACATGGAGGGTTTACAATTATAAATAACTGTAATGATAAGAGTTATAGATTACTTTTATTTCAGAAATGCATGTAGATTCTCTTATTTTGTCAGCTGCTGAAGTTAACAGCACTAATATTAAAAAGGTGTCCCTTCTTTGACAGGTTCCCAGCTGTATTGTGTGGTAATTTTATATTTTTGCACCACATTTTTGGTCCATTTTGCATAAATTGTGGTTTACTGGTAAATTAGTGGCAAATCATTAAAAATTGAAGTTAGAAAATAATGGCAGGCATTTGAGTTTCAGATTTCATACCCTTCAGAAAATTCATACTAATGCAAGGCCTACTACTATTCTATTATCTTTCTAAGTTTATAAGAGCAATATTTAAAAATTGCCCTTATTTTTGGGCCTGTGTCCCACTTCTATGTATGGCTTTGTCCAGATTATTTGCTCTGAGGTTGAGAGGTATGAGTGTCAGAGCCATCACCGTCAGCCAGAGACATTTCAAATTGTGACATACTGTTGCACCCTACTCCCCCATGTAGTGACTATGGATGTGTCCAAGCAAGGCAAGGAGCAGTTATGCAGTATATGTGTGCAGAGTATTTCCCATCCAAGGTAGACATGAGTACGACAGTGGCTTTTCATCTGTCCTTGATTTTGCAGAATGTTCTGGTTTTCTGTCATATTTTTATTCTGTTGATTTATGCTTATTATTCAGAAAATGCATGCTGTCGCAGTGCCCTGTTGCTCTGTGTTTAAGTAGCAATGCTTTAATGACCATCAGGTAAGCTTGTCTGAGATTGTAAGATGCAAGTAAGTTTTAATAAGCATAATGTTAAAGAATTACCAACATTGAAGCCTTTTAGTTGTTGCCATGCAGAGAATATTTACATAACTAGATAATGTATAAGCCTTAGGTATTGAAATTCATATGACAGTATTTGTAATAAAGGACAGGATCACAATATTTTCAGAAGCTCATTACATTTGTTGCAGACTTGCAGTCATCTTTGCAGGCTTTACCCGTAAACTAAACAGAATGCCAACCTATCATGTGTGGTCCATAACTTGTGCAGTAATCCTTTAAGCAATTTATCTTGAGCTTGTTTCTTGTTTGTTGTTTATTTTTTACTTTGATCATGTCTTCCCCATGAAACAAGTAGAAAGATGTTGTCAGGCAGCAGGTCTTTTTTGGATAAGAAACATTTTTACAAGTGGGAGTATCAGAGAAATTGCTACTTTCAGCATGTTACTTGGTAATTTTATAAAGCTGAATATAAATTATAATTAGAACTGCAGTACAAGGAGATGTGGTTTGAGTTGAGTGCTGCTTGTTTTTTTTAATACTTGATTTTGACTGACATTCCAGTAATGTATTTAAAAAGTAATTTATTTTTGATGCCTCACAACCTTTGTGTTTACATCTAGATATTAAGTAAGCTGTCATGTAGCCAATGTATTGAATTTTTTTTTCTTCTACACTTCATTTTGTCTTGATTGGACTCTTGTAATGATGGTTTGGCACCCAGGGCAGCATATTTAAAGTTCCAGTCATTGTGGATTTGAGTATAGCTCCACCCCTTTCTAGTTGGACACACCCCTTCCCATTGGCCCCACCCATTCAGCTCTCTCCTGCAGCCTCCCTTTAATTTGAAGTCACCAGCCGCCACTAATGAATTATAAGGCATGTGAGTACCCTAAAAAACATTGTTCTCTACTCAGTCAGAGACAGACACACACACAAACACACACACACAGTTGCCAAGTCTGGGGTTAGAACACCTACCTAACTACTGCATCACACTACAGCAATACATAGTAACAGGACGTGCTACAGAGATTACTGGGCTACATCCTTCCCAGAGGTGTTTCTAGGTGGGTGACATCAGCAGCCTTACCAAAGTTGAGTATATGAATTGTAAGGAGTTTGAGTACCCTAAAAAGCATTGCTCTCTACACAGTCAGACAGACACACACACAAACATACAGTTTCCAAGTCTGGGGTTAGAACTCCTACCTAACTAGGTTATCACACTACAGCAGTTATGGGACGTGCCATGAAGATTACTGGGCTACAACTCTCCCAAAGGTATATTTCACATTGGATGACCCCAGCAGGCTTGTCATAGTAGGGCTATGGTGAGCCCAGTATGTGCATGGGCCATAACCCATTCATCTAGGGTTTGACATGCCACATGCGGGCACACACGGGGTCATATGTCACAGGTACGTGTATACAGCTGCTAGATGACTACTTCCTTGTAGAGTCATGTTGCACAGCTGGCACATGCACCACATAGAATGCTGACAGATACTGGTAACTAGTATCTGCAGTGAGTGACATCTGCACCTCATGTGTTTGGGGCCCTTTGGATGTGTGCTGGGTGCGACAGGCCTGGATGGCTCCTTGTCACAGTCACCCTCTTCCACACATCTATGTACGTCTACCTTTGGCTTATTGTAGTGTGTTGTCCTGACATATCTGTCTGTATTCCTATCCACTGTGTGTGCAAGGCATGAGGGGTGCATGCTGACAAGTGTCTGCACTAACAACTGCAACTGGCAGATATGTCTGGTCCACTGGTGTTTGCAGCCATGGCCTTCATATGTTTAAGTGTGTGAGCATGCCCAATATGACCATTCAGTATGTTGTTGACTGACATTGCCTTCATTTCTCTAAGTGTGTGAGCATGCCCAGTATGGCCATATGTACTGAATGTGTGAATCATGTCCAGGTAGTTTGTGCTGCAGTGATGACCTTTGTCTTGTACACCGACAGGTAGCAAGCTGTCTCTGCAGGGTATCCATTGATCATTTGGCTTTGACTGTTACTACATTTCTGCATAGCAGGGGGCACACCTGACTGTTTCTACATTTCTACACAGGAGTGGGGGGCACACCTGACTGTTATTACATTATTATGTAGGATGGGGGGCACACCTGACTATTTCTACATTTCTACACAGGGTTGGGGGCACACCTGACTGTTATTACAGTACTATGTAGGATGGGGGACACACCTGACTGTTTCTACATTTCTACACAGGAGTGGGGGGGGGGCACTCCTGACTGTTATTACATTACTATGTAGGATGGGGGGCACATGTGACACTTGTACACATTTGCTATGACTGTACTGGTATGTCATGTACTCCATTTCATTCTCTATTGCTAACTATCATGCTGACTAGAGGCATACTGGTGTACTATAGATCATGGCTTTGGTTGCCCTACATATTATTGTCTGACTTCCTACCCTTCAGAACTAACATCCCACTACCTGCCCTGCTGTGGTCTATCTGTGTAGGCCTGGGGGGGAGGTTAACTATAGCCATCATTCTGGGGCCATGGCACATGCTCTGTTTGGGTTTGTCTACATCTGTCCTGCTGGCTGCAACTGTTATTGGGTATGTGGACCATCCTGACTGGAATGTGTGGGTCATATGGAAACACATGTCACTCAGCACATATCCTGCAGCGGATTTTGTCACCCCGTGTAGTACTGGCTACTATGGTGACTCCAGTATGTGTTACAGATGTTAAGGTGCCACTATGGGTGTCTACTGTCTGCTGCCATAACATTCAGCCACCCAATTCCATTGCATGCTCACATCCATACCATAGCTACAGATAACAACACATTCTACTCCATTTGGCAATTGGTAGGTTGATTGACTTACCTTGAGGGTGTGTCAGACTTGTGGATGGTGCTGGAGGGCTGCCTATGTTGGATGCACATAGTACACTCCCTATACATGGTTGAGCACAGGTAGTGTCATGTTTGGCATCCCTTTTACTGTATGTGCAAGTCAGAGAGAGGTGTCATTCCCTGGGTCCCTACTGTGTCAGTGCATGTGCTATGGATTGCCTCTTTGCCAAGGCCAGGTCATACTGGGCATGCCTCCTTCTGCCTACTGGGGCAGGCTCAGGTTGTTCCTCCTCTGGGTCACTCTGTGCCTGTACAGGCCTTGGCATTGGTGGGGGGCTGTGCGGCCCTGCCCCATGCTGTTTCTGCTGCAACTGTTTCCACAGGATCATATTGTATGGCATAGTACATACCATAACAATTTTGGTACATGTAGCTGGTGAATGCTGCAAGGCTCCACCGGATGTGCCCAGACACCGGAATCGTGACCTGAGCACCCCAAACACACTCTGTTATATGTCTGGCCTGTACATGTGCCTCATTATGGCATTCTTGTTCAGGTGTGTGTGCATTTCTGATGGGTGTCATCAGCCACGGCTCCAGTGTGTACCCAGCATCTCCCACTAGGTGACCATAGGGGATGTCCCCATTGGCAAATCTCTGGTACAGCTGTGTCAGATACCATATGTGGGAATCATCATAGCTTCAAGGGTAGCCAGCACACACATTCATTATAATGCCGTGGGCATCACATATGACCTGGCAGTTGATGGAGGGGATGCCCCTGCAGCTGATGTAGGCCCTACCCTGCTCACTGTATGGTGCTTGGAAGAGACACATATTGCTGATCAACACTTCATGGGTGTTGAGGAAATATACGTGCTCACTGACATGTGCTGACATGGCATCCAGGAACTGGTGGAATTCTCTGGATGCTGATGCACATACCTTGGTATCCACTGGGATGGGTTCCCCTTGGTCAATTTGGTGTGTCAGGTGTGGCCGGCACAGCTCAACTATTTAATGTAGGAGGTCTCTGTCCACTCTATAGCGCTCCACTTTCTCCAGCTCATGTAGCCCCTGGTAGGTTACCCTGGGTCTGTATACCCTTCTCCGTCCCCTCACTGTGGGTTGTTTGGCAGCATTCACATCCTCACTACCCTCAGCCTCTTGTACATGTTGTTCTATGTTGCCTGCTGTAGCCCTTCTCATTTTGTAGGTTTATTTGTTAAAATTTCCCTGCTTGTATACATTGGTGGTGTAGAGTGTGGGAAAAAACAGTGGGGAAGGTGTTTGCTTAGTTTATAGTAGTGTTCTGGGCTGGGCTGGCCTGGTCTGCTGCCTGTGTAATTGGCTGATTCTGATACATTTCACCTGCCAGCTAAACTAGTTCTCCTTGATTATCTTCCTACTGCTGTTTTCCCTTCCCATTGCCATCCTGTTTAAGCCCGTGTGCATGCCGTGCAGACAGAGTGCTCAAATGTACACACTGCTGCTATTTCCTGGTTTAATATCTTTTTTCTTCCTGTACAACCTGGTGCACCCGCTTTGTAAAGAGTGCTAGGCAGGTTTAGACACACCCCACTAGTTTAGCTGTGCTAAGCTAGGAGCAAACTTGAGCCACAGGGCTCCAATCCGCTTATAGTATGCCTGACACACACACCCATGATGTCACCTACCTCATAGGATTGCACCCAGCTATTCATACTCTTACACTGTTGGGACCTGACTCACATGCTGGGGAAAACTGGGATTCACTATCCTTCCCCTCATTTGCATAAAATTGCCTGCTAATGCATAGTTACATGTTTCACACTGCGCCTCCCCCCTTAGCAACCACTACTCACTGTCCAGGTTGTCTTCTGTCTGCCATTGACTTGCATGGCAGAATACTGATTTTAGTTAGAATGCTTATTTTAGGTTTATTTTGTTATTTTCTCCCCGATCCCATTTGTGCGCCACTGCCCTATGCTTCAACAGCCGAGATCGGCGAAAAAAAAATAAAAGTTGATTTTTTAATTTTTTTTATTGCTTGCAATGCCAATGGCCTTACACTTGGCCATTGGCATGCTTCTTCAGTGATATGCAGCCTTTATTTGGAGCTGTCGTAGCTCCATTTTGGATTTTATAAGAATGTACTCAGTTACTAACCGAGTACATTTCTGTGGATAGCATTAGTCTTGCATGGACTGTTGCAAGTTTCCTGGATTGCAAAATCACCTCATTTGCATGGATTTCACCTGCAAATGGGGTGATTTGCATAACAGGGCTTAGTCCATGCAGGATTAGTGCAGGAGCGCTCGTGCACACCCCTGCAGGCTGTTCCTGGATCGCACGGCAGACATATTGCCTGCATGGGCTCCTGCACCAATCTTGCACTCTGTGCAAGCTTTTGTGAATCTGGGTGTATGATATTCTTAGATGTAAGTGTTATTATGTGCAGTGAGTTTACGCGCGTGTGTGGTGTGTGTGTGTGTGTGTGTGTGTGTGTGTGTGTGTGTGTGTGTGTGTGTGTGTGTGTGTGTGTGTGTGTGTGTGTGTGTGTGTGTGTGTGTGTGTGTGTGTGTGTGTGTGTGTGTGTGTGTGTGTGTTTGTGTGTGTGCGCACATTTGTGTCCCTGATTTATCAGAATGTTCCTGATTTTACATTATGTTTTGGTCTGTTCCTCATAAAATGTGTGGCTTTCTGGTAAACTGTTGAGGAGTGGATTCAACAAATAGTGACAGATATTTGAGTTTCAGACTTCATGTCCTCCAGAAAATGCATACTAATGTTTTCTAAATATTTAAGAACAATATTTAAAATTTGTCCCTATTTATGGGCCTTTTCATCAATTATTCTTTAGCTTTGTCCTTGATTCTTGAGCAAAGAGATTGAGACCTGCTGATAGCAGTAAGCTTAAGTTCATTCCTGTGGCCTTTATTTATGCATTTATTCAATTATTTGATTATAATCAGACATCTAAACTGTACACAGTCATACAAGTGGCTGTAATTGATCGGCACATGTATGTGTGGGGGGAGGGATTAAAATAGATTACTGTGATCAATTATTATTTTTATATTATTAGAATTTGATATCTGAGTTGGACACAGCCAAAGAAGTGGCTATAATTTCTAGGTATGTGGGCTCTTAGTGGATACAAAAAAAACATGACTGACCCTGCTGTCATTTGTTGAAACTGACTAATGTATAGTTGTGTGAAACAAGCTGAAATACTTCACTGTGCTACCATTTGTGTGAAACAAATTTTAAATAAATTCCTGTGGCCATTTTTATCACAATCACACATCTGATTTGTCTACCTGTTAAGAAAGTAACTATAATTACTGGGTATGGTAGGGCTGTCTGTGGATGAAAATAAGTGAACATGCTATTATGATCAAGTTAAGCAGTCATTAATCTGGATTTGTAGAAGTGGTGTACATTTAGAATACTTTACTGTGGTTATTCTTAAACCACAGTCAGATATTTGAAATGTGTACAAAGAATAAATTGGCTGTAGTTGATTGGAATGGGGGCTATCTGTGGATGAAAGTGAATGTGTGTGTCTGTGGGTTTATAGGGGTGTGTGGTGTGTGCCTGTGTTTTGTATGTGTGTGTGTGTGTGTGTGTGTGTGTGTGTGTGTGTGTGTGTGTGTGTGTGTGTGTGTGTGTGTATGTGTGTTTGAGCGTGTGTGCGTGTATGTGATCGGGTGCTTACTATATCTGAAAGTACTTAAGTGGACATGATGTCTTTCACTTTCTATCACACACAGCATTGTACATAGTAACTATCTTTGATCATCTGTTCAGGATGAATGTGATAGCAGACGATCACTGTGCAGTAGCACAGCAAGTGCCATTGCCATCTCACTGCACTTAGCTCTCTAGTTGACACCTTTGGTGTGATTACTTCTACACAGAGTCTGCATATCCTCCTTTTAGTTTGCCTATAGATAGCCATGTAATGTATAAGTGTGTGTGTCTGTCTGTCTTATGATTGACCTCACTTGTCATGGGCAGTGTCAATGTGTGCACATGTGAAAAAGTTATGCCAATAATTCTCAGTGAACACACTGATTATTGAAAGCACATACATACATACCTAGATAACTCTCATGGCTATCAGTAAAAAGCAGCATGTATCTTTAAAAACTAAGGTCATCTTAGAACATTTACATTCTCATTGCTTCTTGGGGGTCACCTGACCCACATACCACCAGATTTAAAAGGGGATTATGACACAGGTACTAACAGGGCCCCACTCTTAACTTCAGTCCTGGTTCTGCCTAGTGTAAAACTGGCTTGACTATAAGCTGCATGCAGAAGGTTAATATGGCTTGCATGGGAGCTGGGGATAGTGCAGCCCTTGTCTCTTTAACTTTCTTCCCAATAAAACTTTAAAGGTGAGCATTGAAGGTCACTGTACCTTGCCTAGAAGCAATGTACTGTTTAGGAATAACAACTTGGAATATGTTACTGAAATCGTGTGTGGCCATTATTTTTCTCAGTCAAACTTCAGATTTGTATACAGATGGCTAACTTTTCTGTGTAAAAGCAAGGAGACACATTAAGTATACCTGTCCAACTGTAAAAAAGTTGAAAAATATTGCTGCGGATATTTGCTTTTCCACGTTCATCCTATTCTAACATCAGAATTATACACAGAGGTTGGCTGTCTTTTGGGTGTAGGAATGAGGAGGTATGCTGTGTATATGTATAACAAAAACTTGTTTGCATTTCAGCTTAAGCAATGTACTATTTAGGAGTAACAACTTGGAATATGTTACTAAAATCATGTGTGGCCATTATTTTTCTGTCAAACTTCAGATTTGTATACAGATGTCTAACTTTTCTGTGTAAATGCAAGGAGACCCGTTAAGTATACCTGTCTAACTGTAAAAAAGTTGAAAAATATTTCTGCGGATATTTCCTTTTCCACGTTCATCCTATTCTAACATCAGAATTATACACAGAGGGTGGCTGTCTTTTGGGTGTAGGGGTGAGGAGGTATGCTGTGTATATGTATGACAAAAACTTGTTTGTATTCCAGCTTAACAGCAGAGGGATATTCAGAATGTGATTATCTTTTTGGATGGGTAGTGTAAAAAGCATTTCTCTCAGATATGGCTTATGCATTTTCACACTAATGTGTCCTCAGCTTACTGGGAATCTGAACATTAAGCTTTGAACATAACTTATTTCTTCACTGAAAAAAAAATGTAAGACTGCATTTATTTCCTTAATCATAATTTAATTCAAGCCATTACTGGATGAAAAGATTGACAGCAAGCTTCAGAATACACCTCAGAGAATCTAGAACTCCGTGGCTTCAGGGGAGGCTAGAGGCCCCCAGACCCCTGACTTAATTTAGACAGTTTATCCATGGCTATCACAGTAAGGTCTCAAAAGATAAATAGTAAAACAAAATGCAAAAAATAAGTGAGGGATACACTGGATGGTGTTGGGAGGATAACATAAAGGAGAAACAGAGGAGCAAAAAGGATGTGCAACAGGGGGCATCTTGACATAAAACAAATAATCTAAAATATCAAAATATCAGCCTTCAAACCCAGCCCTGACATATCTGTTGCACACATGAAAAACAAACACTACTTGAAACACTAGATCTAGGGATCGGAACTTAACTTGTGACATAAACAGACCATGCTGGACAGACAGATATGGTTCACAAATGATTCCTGAGCTATGGAATAGGATCCCCATTCATGTAAAACAGAGTTCATATCTAATCCTATTCAAATGAAACCTTGACAATTGGAAGGGCACTCGTAAATTTACCCCAGGTCTAGCCCCATGTCTCTTATGAACAAAGGCTGTCAATAAGAAAAGTATTATCCTAACTTAACACCCCCACTACAAATCCCTTAGTTACCTCCCTACTAAAATGCCCTCCCCATATAGACTCCCATTATATTCAGGATCCAAATTGATTTGGGGTGCATGGCTAGGCTTGTAAAGGCTCTAGTGGTCATTAGCCTAGTAATAACCTATGAAACTATAAACCAGACAATAGTGGATGGCTAGTTTTGTTGGATGCAAATGACAATTCAAGTAAGATGATTTTAAAACTTAACAAATGCAGTATTCTACAAACATACGTCTAGGAATGAAAGTAATATTGCTTGTTCATCTGTTGATATATTGATATCTGATTTACTGATAAAAAAATGTTATTACAGCTGCATTCTTTGAATTTTTGCACATCATGGGCTCAGTAATTCTGGCTATACTCAGAATCCCAAAGTTTTATAGGAATTGTTGGGAGGGTGGCCTAATGGTTAAGGTGTTTGCCTTACAAACACAAGGTGTGGGATTTGAGTCTCACAAGGGATAATTGGCTAGGCTTAAAATGGCTCACAAGGGCAGTTAGCTTAGTACTAATCTATGAACCTATGAACTCCTTTAAATGCATTGGGAGGGTGGCCTAATGGTTAAGGTCTTTGCCTTACAAACACAAGGTGCAGGGTTTGAGTCTCACAAGGGATAATTGGCTAAGTTTGAAATGGCTCGCAAGGGCAGGTAGCTTAGTACTAATCTATGAACATATGACAATTCTCTTTTTTTGTCCAATAGTGTCTGTGACTTTTTATAAAAAAATATTTTTTATACTTCCAGAGTAAATGTTTTCACCAGGTCAGAGGGGTAGTTATGGGTACAACATTCAGGCCCATTTAAACCAATATTGTTTTTTGACATTGGGAATATAATTATGGGTTTACATTAACCTACCAACCATATTTACATCATTATTTGCATTACCTGGATGGCATATTCGTTTTTATTCTGGTAGTACTACTGATTTGCATAATTTTTCTAATGCCTTGAATCTACAACTGACTTCTTGGTTTACAGCCATTGTAAACCCATCAGTTTAATAGATTATCTAGATGTGAACATTTATAAGTTTTTTTACAGTAACAATTTTGATTCCATCGTTTATAAGAAGCCCACTTTCTCAAATGCTTATCTGCATTTTGACAGCTGCCATCCTTTGTGGCAAACAAGAAATTTGTGAAAGGTCAAATGGTATTGTTGTCTAAACTGGTAACATATGATTCTTTGTTTTTAGATAAAATGTATAATTTAAAATGCAGTTGGTAGAAAGAGAGACTATGCAAATATATTACTGGATAGTTTATATGAAGATGTGAGTATTAGTACATTGATTAATTTTGTCTTGATTTTAGGTCCAGACATACCATCAAATATCTCATCAAACAGCACTGACAAAAAGTGTGATCTAGCCAGAATTATGTTGCTACCTTTTATAAATAATATAGAAGAAACTATAAAGTTTTACTTAACAATTAATGTTTGATTAAGTTGTATTATACCACCAAATGTATTTACAAAAAAATAGAAACATAAGTATTTTAGAAAGATATACTGCTAAAGGTCGTCAAACTACATGCTCCAGGGATATTTTTAAATACAGAAAGGTAAACAGTGTAAATTTTTTAATGATGGACCTTGTGCTTCTGTGAAAAACTACCCCAAAGTGATATGTAATGAGCACTTCAAGATTAATACAAAAGGGATTGGTTATTTAGCTAGCTGCACCTTTCGTGAAGCCTTTTATGTAGGAAAAACAGAGAGACAGCTACATTACAGAATCTATGAATGCGATAATAACATAAAAAAGAAAGGTACAAAAAATGTAGTATGTTGGTATCCCTTAGGATATTTTAATTTAAAATATATTTTTTATATTGGGAAGGGTATCTAGATTTATTAGAGCTAGGGGCTAGGAGAGTAAACTTAGAGTATAATGAAATAACTTGGCAATTCAGACAAGATATCAGAAAAGCACCTGGATGAAAAGGCCATATTTTGATGAGTAATGTACTTAAATTAAGAGCTACTAAATTACGAAACATGCTTAATGTGCATGTTTATAAAATTACTGATGTTTTCCATGTACTTTGTTGATACTTTTACAGATTTTTTCATTACAGATTCATTCATGTACTTATTTAAGCTGCTTTTATTACATCATGCAATTTGCTCCTAACATATGCAAGCTCTTGGTTTCTACTACATTGGTTTTGTTCTGTAATTTCAAACAATGAAAGCACTTAAATAATAAATATGTATATATTCAGTGGTGGCATTTTCTTTTATATTTTTTGTTTATTATTTGTTTTATAGCAAGTGCTCACTTGTTTTCACTTTTACTTTTGGGTATCATGGAGTCCTTTGCCTAGGACTTCATGTTACCCAGTGTTGGCCTTGTTTATTGCAATCAGACATCTGAGAGGTGTGTGTGTGTGTGTGTGTGTGTGTGTGTGTGTGTGTGTGTGTGTGTGTGTGTGTGTGTGTGTGTGTGTGTGTGTGTGTGTGTGTGTGTGTGTGGGTGTGTGTGTGTGTGTGTGTGTGTGTGTGTGTATGTGTAATATATATATATATATATATATATATATATATATATATATATATATATATATATATATATATATATATATATATATATATATATATATATATATATACATATATATATATATGTATATATATATATATATATATATATATATATATATATATATATATATATATATATATAACTGCGGTGGTGGGTGCTGCGGTAGCGTTGTTGCCTCACAGTATGACGTTGTCCTGTTCGATTCTCAGCTAGAGTGTCTTCTGTGTGGAGACATGCGTGAATGGGCGTACCTTCGTTGAAGGTTGTGCGTCAGAGCTGGCAACTTGGCATGTAAAAATCTACTGCCAATCATTAGCAGACCGGAGTTCGGGTGTGGCGACCCCTAACCGGGAAAAGCCGAAAGACACAACAGCACATATATATATATATATATATATATATATGTATGGGTCCCCTTCAGATGGTCGAACTTTGAAAAGCTCGACTTTCATATGGCCGAGGCCATATGAATCGAACTTTTAAAAGCTTGACCAGTCTGAATGGGGGTCTCCATATAGCACAGAATAGGAAGATTTCTCTTTACCGAAATGTAATGCAATCTCGGAGTTGGTATATTTAAATAGCGGGGAGTGTAGGGGTGCAAGGGGGCTTGCACCCTGCTAGCACTGTTTAGTTTTTTTGTTTGTTTTCTTTTCACATTTTCGAACATTTAAATGTTCGATCATATGGGTCCAGTTCACATGACTGAAAGCTCAAAATACTGAAACTTATTTGACTGAGTCCACAATCCCGACTTTTCAAAATACTGAAAACTCATTTGACTGAATTTCAGAATACTGAAAGCTTAAAATGCTGAATTACAAAATACAAAATGTTAAGCCATAGACATGACATGTGTTTCCCTTCACCTGTGAATTGCTTAACATAACACAAAATGCACAGATTCATGAATACCAAACATTTCATCACAAATAACATTAACATTCACAAAACCAAGGTTCACAATACCAAATAAACCACACAAATATCTCCAACAATTAGTCTCACCAAATGAAAACTATATCAAGGGAGGTCATCGTCCCCCTGTACTCATCACTCATAAGATAAGGGTGGGAGACTTAAACCTTGACAATTAATAGACTTAAACCTGACACGGGTTTTAATAGAACGCACGGAAGAGCACCTGCTGGCCTTGTTCATGGGCATAGTTTTATTCAAACTAAAGGGGTGGGCGAAAGCCAAATAACTATGGGCTAGGCTTAAATGCCCCCCTGGGCAGATTAAAAGAAAAAATGTACACCTGCAGCACCAATGACTAACTCTTTCCAAAATTAAAAACTACTTACTTACCTTATTAACAGACAGCAGATGATATAAAGGTGGGGGACTATGCCACCCACACCCCTCAATGTGGGGGGCTGTGCTTACCACACCCCCCAGACTATATATACCAACTCCCGGATCTCACTACAGTGGGGAAAAGGGCATACACCTTTTACTTAGCTTAAAGTACTGTACACACTGCCTTTTGTATTTTGCAATTCAACATTGTAAGCTTTCAATATTCTGAAATTCAGTCAACTGAGTTTTCAGTACTTTCAGCATTCGGGATTGTGCACTTAGTCAAATAAGTTTCAGTATTTTGAGCTTTTGGTCATGTGAACTGGACCCATAAAATATATATATATATATATATATATATATATATATATATATATATATATATATATATATATATATATATATATATATATATATATATATATATATATATATATATATTTATATATATATATATATATATATATATTATAGGGTTCCTATTGCGTGATCGAAAATTGTAAACGGCGAATGCTTTTGAGCGAACCCGATTGGTCGAAATGTCAAAACGTCATGCTCGTAACACAGAAATCACCGTAGGGAATATTTTCCCTTTACTTCAATGCAGTGCGATCTCGGAGTAGGAATATTTAAGTAGTGGGGGGGTGCAGCATTTAGGTAAGTATAGTTTTTTATTTTTATTTTTTTATTATATTTTCGAAATTTCAAACATCACTCATATGGTGTCGACCATACGGTGTTCAATGTCTGAAACTTTCAAAAATATAATATAGACCCATACATATATATATATATATATATATATATATATATATATATATATATATACAGTGCATGTATGTATAATATATTGTCAATAAAGTTCTTAGAATAAGTGGGTAGTTGGTAACTGAGTTAGACTGCTGTTTGATCACAGGTAAGCAGTTACTGACCTGCAGTAACACAGCCTTGAAGCTGTAACTAGGGTGGGGCAAACTGGCAAAACTACCAGGTGAACAATACCATCAATTATTTGTACAGTTATGAGGACAGCGTAGCTTCATAAATGAATGCTGATACTGCATTTATGGTCAAGGCTGGAATGCTGAATGGTTTAGTGTGTGAGTGTAAGATAGTAAATGTAACAAGTTAAGGAAGTGTATTTGTATGTCACGTGGCACAGGGAAAATACTTAAATCTGTTTGGGGAAATGGTAGTTTATAACTAATGAAGCCGGTTTGGTTGGCGAAATCACTCAGATCTATGGATCTCATAGTATTAAAGTTATATGGTCTTTCTTACTAATGCTGTGATCTTTTACATTTTGGCTGGTCCTGCACCTTGGACAGAAGCATTCTTTGTCCATGTTATACACAAAGCAGAAGACATATTGAGAGAGTAGTGCAAACAATTCAAAATCTTGTGAAAAAAGTGACAGTTCTCCAAAATTAGATGATCTGTCAATACTCAGTTATAGGAATTCCTCACTTTAAAGCATATGACTTTCACTTGCACAATTTAATTAGTTAGACATCTAAAATATAAATCACCTATAACCTATTTATAACCTATAATGCCAGAAAGTCAAAAATTGTAATAGATTGCTGAACAATGAGCAATGCTACTAGAAGTGCTATTTAAAGAAATGCAAATGAATAATAGTGAAAGAAGGAAAAAGTGTGAGAATGAATACTGACTTAGAAAGGGAATGCACGGAAGAAATCAACCATAGCAACTGTATAATGTCAAACCAAAGAATCAAGATATTTCTTTCTAAAAGATACTGAATCTGATATATACAGGATAAACAGGAAACATTTATTGAAAACAGAGAATTAAAAAGCTTTTCAGTCATCAATGATAATACCTCAAGAAGCAATACCTCAATAAGTTACAATACAGTCTGAAGAAGCCTTACCATCTTCCCAGAGGAAAACTGATCTTAAAGTTGTAAATGAAATTCAGAAAACTAAAGTTATAAGTGCATATGTTCATACGTGTGTGAAAGGCTAACAACCACTGGGGTCTTTTTAAGACTAGCCATGCAGAAGTGTTATTGAAAATAGTGTGTCACATGAAAAAACTACTTCAGATGAAACTTTAAATAAGAAAGGTATTGAGTAAGAGAATTCTACAGAAAAAAAATGTAAATTTAAACAGTATGGAAGATATACTGGACTAGTTAGAAAACAGACCAGATACAGTGAACATATATAGTATAAAGGCTTATAAAGTGATCAGCTAGTTAACAATAGTTTTGGCATTAATACAACTACAACTGAAGCCAAGTGTTCTAATTCTTAAACTAAGATGAATTTATATAAGAAAGACATGCTGTTATAGCTGTGGTGTTGTATAATATATTTCAAACCAACACAGTGTATGTACTTACAAAAAATGCACTCAGTGTTTTGTTTACAGTAGTTTACCTAAACATGGGGGATGTAGCATCTCCACACTGGCATCCTCCTTGACTCAAATTTGAGGACCAAACAAAAAAAAATTCTTCTCTTCTTCTAGATCCATAGCAAACTGTTAGCAAACAGCTTGGCACAGTTACTGCCACACGCACAATCACCTCACACTTTGTCCTTCAGCCACTGAGCTATAAATGCAATATTGGCATTCATATATCAGTGCTGATTTTGTATTCCCATACTACTAGTACCTGCCAAACTTGACCCATGACATATTGGATGCAAGGTAGTTACCAACTTAACTCACCCTGTCAGAGCTATGATATATATTTATCTCTATCCATCGATATGTATAGATAGATAGATAGATAGATAGATAGATAGATAGATAGACAGACAGACAGACAGACAGATAGATAGACAGATAGATAGATAGATAGATAGATAGATAGATAGATAGATAGATAGACAGAGAAGAAGATAATTGGCTAGATATAGATATATAGCTACCAGATGACAGTGGGGTAAGGGAGTTTCCACTTTGCCACACTGTTATGTAAACTTGGTGTTGGTATATACCTTTAAAATGGGGTCTGGGATGCAGATGACTTCCCCCATGAAAAATGCTTGTTGATTTGTGTGTTTCTTTTCTCACTTTATGACAATGCATTCCACCAAAATGATTTTCAATTAAACGTGTCTGTGTTGTTGATGTTCAGCAGTACATACTATGTTCATATACATATATGGTAATGGTGTATTTCACTGACTGTCATTTCTCTGAATCAAAAATCACTGCCAAAAAAACCCTTTCAATCAATCATAGTTCAGAGAAAACTCCAGAAGTCTATACACAATTACTGTTGGTGCAGTTTATATATATATATATATATATATATATATATATATATATATATATATATATATATATATATATATATATATATATATATATATATATATATATATATATATATATATATATATATATATATATATATATATATATATATATATATATATATATATATATATATATATATATATATATATATATATATATATATATATATATACAAAACAGGGATGTATGTCATGTGATCATCCATTTTTCAAGTGCACCCATTTTTCAAGTTTATACTAATAAAGCTTTTCTGATAAAACTGTTCCTGGTGTATCAATTTTTCATTTCAGCTTTTAATTACTATATGCACCCAGAAATAAATATATATATATATATATATATATATATATATATATATATATATATTTTTTTTTTTTTTCAGAGTACTTACTGCATTATGGCAGTGTCTTTGCCCCCATGTGCTCCTTTATCTGTGTGTCCTGCAGCATCAGAAATGGGCTGACCAATGGCTGCTAATATCTTTTTGATGGTGAATGGTAATTGGTTCATATTTCTAATCTGTCAAAGTGCCTTGTGATGCCATGTGTCATTCACCTACAGTACTTCCTGTTTTGGTGCATACTTTATGATATCTTTGAATTATGTTTTGACGTTAAGTGTGTGCAAAGTCTGTGCACTCTGCAGACAGGCATGCCTGCTCTTTACATTGCAAAATCTTTGTGCAGTTACATACCAGTATCTTCCACTTAACATACACTTGTCTTTGAATCATATGATCACTAGTATACTTTTCTTTGCACAGTAGCCATATGCTGACACACTACATTTTGAATCTTGCCCACAGCTGCAACAACTAATAATGAAAAAATGAAATTTTCTTCATACAGCGGTTCGAGGATTTATAGAAAATCAAATCTCAAAGGGTTTCTGGCCACCTAAAACTTTTATATTTACTTTTTACTGTGAGCAAATTCTTTGACATTTTATCTGAAAAAAAATGTGCAAGTCTGAGCATGACACTTAGTAGACCAGATTTCTTGGCCTGCTTTAACAGGCAAACAAATAAATTCATAATTTCACAATGAGACACCGGAAAAGACCAGCTATATGCTGCAGTAAGGAAAATTACTTCCTCCATTCTGGTACTTAATTTTTTAACAGTTACAACATTTAGATATCTTGTTTTCTAGTTTCCTGCAAAACATTATTTGGTGGACATTTGAAAGCAAAAATGCTGCCATCTTGTATGATATATATAGCTCTGCAGCAGTAAATTGAAGCAGTTTTGCTATGTTTATGATTACAGTTCTGATGCAATGAACCTACGTATGTTGAAAGAAAAAAGCCACAACATTTGAAATATGGGTCTCTCAATTCACAAGAGAAGCCGCTGCTCTAAAAGTATCAGATTTTGGAAGGAATCCAAGGGCAAATGTTTTCTTAAGAATACTTCTCAGTTAAGTAGAGCTACGTGAAGCTATATGAGAACTAAATGAACATTAATTAGTGTTTGCATTGAATGTGTGCAATTTACTCCTTTAAAGTAAGTAAGAAAATAGTTTCTCCTTTTTTTCATGGTATATTACTGAATACTCTGGCTTTGGATTAAAGAACTTCTTCAAGTTAGACAAACTGCAGGAGAGTGTTTAAGCATGCAATGACTCCAGGAGGCAGTAGGAAATCTCACTGTGGTACAGTCATTAAATGTACTCTGGTAAACCTCAAAGTCTAATGTGTATTAACTGAGGTGTGAGTAGGAATGTCTGACTGTTAATATTTAATTTCTTCTGCACTGTAAAAGTTTTACACCCTGTCACTTTCATAAGCCTGTGACCTATGACTGCATAGTACACACAAATAAATCATGGGTTGCAGTAATTGTTTCAAGAAATCAGGTTTAACACAGGGTTGCTCTTGATTAGATTAAATTTGACCTAATGGCAGCCTGGATACCTAGGCTTGTTTTTTGATCAGTAGTATGTGAAAGGAAGGAGAACAGCATATGACTGACTGAGATATGTAATGTAATGAGTGCCACTGGGCACAGTCCATATAAATGTACAGTATACTGTGACTCACTCCATTAGTTCTGATTCTGTCCACACTTCTATATTAAAAAAATGAATCACTAGAGGTGTGTGTGTGTGTGTGTGTGTGTGTGTGTGTGTGTGTGTGTGTGTGTGTGTGTGTGTGTGTGTGTGTGTGTGTGTGTGTGTGTGTGTGTGTGTGTGTGTGTACACCGACATTTCAGGAAGGTGGAGATGGGAAACACATGTAGTAATAGAAAGGATTTATTTCCAAGATAATTTTAAAAGAAACAAGGCATGAAAGAATTAAAGATACAGTCAGATGCATTTCGAATAGTGAGACACATAGAGCAGGATACAAGGAAAAGGAAAGCAAAATGAAAGAGATGGATTTAGTAAGGAAAGAGTGGGGAAGGAAAGACAGGACTTTGAAAGGCAAGGGATACGGAAAGATGGATACTGACAGGCTATGCTGGTTGTCGGGGGAGGGGGGGCTAAAGAAAAATATACATGAAGAGAGCATATGAAATGAAGAGTTTCCCCTTTCTTGATCCATCATCATATGGGTGTATGTATGGATCATATGATCATATTTCACTTACATAATTACATCAGTTATCTTTTATTGTCAAATGAGCTCTCCTTATTTGATCATTACTTAAATCAGATATGAGTCTGGAACTATGGAAGCAGTGAGGGACTTGCCTTTTCAAAGATTAAATTTTTATGCAGCATCACTGTCTTTTAAGCAGTTATTTATAATGACTGTTTAAATTTTAAAGGCCTCTAGCTAAGATTGTACTGATATAATACACCAATGCTCCCACCTCCTGAACAATATCTATAATTAAACTTTGTCCTCCCTGAATCCAATAGCCTACCCCATCTTACTCCAGTTGATTAACATCTATCCCTCTTGCTCTTTGCCAATAACCCTGTTTTCCCGCTACTGCAGTGCATGCAGGTATCAAACTTAGCTGACTCTCACATAAGCAGGTTTCTTTGTCAAATAACAAAAAGGTGATTTGTTGCTGCAGTGTTGTTACAAACGTCTGTGCCACTCCAAGGTAGGTAATCCTGCAGAAATCCATTCATGTCATCATCATTTATACGTATATATGACACTAACCAGGCCCAGATAAATACTCCCATGGCTGTTCAAACTGGCATTAAAAACACAAGCTATAGACTTCATCCTCCAGTTTTGACTGACCAGTCCAATGTAACTAACATCTGTTCATATAGTTATTTATGCATAAGGTAAGCAAGAGCTTAACAAATCAACACATAATATTCTCTTTCCCATTTACAAGCGTACTCGGTATAAGCAACTCATTACCATATATTTGAAACCACTGAAAATTGTAATCACACAAATACATGTGAGAGATGCAACTATATAGCCAAACTGGAGGCTGAACTCTCTCAACTCAGGGCTGGCATGACCAGACAGGAGGAGATGGTAACCACACACACAACAAACCCAGTCCCACATAGACCTACCACAACTGCAAACCAAACACATAAAAACACAAAGACATACTCGGAGGCTCTAATAAAAAACTTACCAAAACAACAGAGGCTCCCAAAGCAGACATCCAAAAATCCACCACCTCAAAACAAAACACATGCAACACATACTTCAATAAATCAGTGTGTCAATCAATCACAGCCCTTAAGGCCAAACACCATGCCTGATACACTAGTAATAGGTGACTCTATAGTCAGACACACTGATGTCCCGCTTACCAGGCTGAACAAGGAGAGGGTGACTGTAAGCTGCCTATCAGGAGCTAGGATCCGCCACATAACACACGCACTCAGGTCACTCCAAAGCAAGTACAAATATGACTCCGTCATTGTCCATGCTGGCGTGAATGACCTGAGACGTACCTCCCTGGACTACATGAAAAGAGACATAGAGGAACTCTCTGATTATGTAGCCCAGGCTGGTATGACCCTGACCCTGAGCAGCATCTTGCCCTCACCAAGAATGATGCCACAATACAAAGACAAGATGATCAGCTTTAATAATTGGCTCAAGTACTGGTGTCATTCTAAGGGGATCCTATGTCTGTCTGCCTGGGATGACATGTTGGACAAGCCACGCTGCTTCGCAAGGGACGGCTTGCACCTGTCACCACTGGGCTTCCGGATATTGGCTAAGGCTCTTGCCACCCCCATAGTGCCTTTTTTTAGGTAAGGCTCAAAAGACAAACCCACCTCCTTAGAAAACAAAAATGGAAAAAAACTAAGGGTAATGCTGCTCAACGCCAGAAGCCTAAATCTCAAGATGCAGGCACTCGATGCACTCCTCAGTATGGAGAACATCAACGTCTGTGCAGTAACTGAAACCTGGTTCAAGGCTCCTGAGAGCACCCCAGCACTACCAGGCTATACCTCGTATCATGCTTTTCAGCCCCAAAACCTGGGCCGAACCACAAAAGGAGGGGGAGTGTCCATATTCATCAAGGACACCCACACCTCCAGGTTAGTACTACACTAAGTGCAATCTTGGAGTTGCTATATTTAAGTAGCAGGGGGTGTGGGGGGTGCAGGGGGACTTGCCCCCTTATACTTGTAGAACAGTAATATTGTTTGTGTTTTATTTCTTTCTGTATGCACTTGTGCTAGAATATAGTAAATGTTTGTATCCTGTGTGTTTTCAGGATTTTGAGTTTTCAGTATTTTGAACTTTCAGGATTTTGGTCTCAGGATTTTGGGCTTTCAGGATTCTGTAGCGCTCCCTTTATACTACATACAAGCAGTGACATAATTGTTAGTTTAGATATTTATATAAGTTTAATAATGATCGAATGTATAACTTGCTTGACTGAACAGAGCCTGTAAACTGTTTGCAACATGTATTGATATTATGATTTTTCCTGTATTATTTTTTCTGTATGTTGTGTATGGAGCTTTTCTCCCTGGGCTTCTGCTAAAAATGTACATGCATCCAGTCAGACTATCCCAATCAAAAAATGTAAAAAAATATATATATAAATAAATAAATTATTGCATTTTCAAATCCCGTTCTCAGTTCATTTAGTAAATTAAAAACATTACCCCTTTTCATCACAGTTTAATGTTAGAGTTCTGCAGCTACTATTCCACACTTCCCATTTGTCAAATGGCAGTTTGGTGTAACTGATAACTTCAAGCACTTATATTAACTGGTTATTAACCTTAGATGTTTTCATGCTCTCATTTCCCCATAATGCTCACCTGACTAATAGATTGGCCAAATAAATTATCATGCATTTCAGCAAACTTTAGTAATCCAATACCAGAACTGTTGTAAAACTGAAAACTTGAAATATATGTCTTTGACAAATGTAAAGCTGTCTAGTGCATTCAAATCTAATGTCTTTAATATCACTTGTAAATCAAAATATCAGTAATACCAGTATGAAGCTTCACTACATTTATTTTGGGAAACATCATTTGGAGTTATCTGTAAATTTTATTTTAATTTGGATCTCCTCTACATTTCTGACTGTGCTGTAATATTCCTTCTTCAGCTTTCCCTACATATATGTGAGTGTGTGTGTGTGTGTGTGTGTGTGTGTGTGTGTGTGTGTGTGTGTGTGTGTGTGTGTGTGTGTGTGCGCGCGTGTGTAGTGTCAACAGCACTTCATTTTTCAAGCTTATTAAAAAATGCACTCACTAAATGAGTTTGGGGCATTTCACTTGTGTACTGTTTTAATGACAACTAAGACTTCACTAGAAATATGTCAAATGCCTAACAGGATTTACACTGTCACCATTTTTTTTTCTTTTATGATTTTATGACTGCAGTCAATACAATCAACTGTATATGTGGAGTTACAAACACAGGAAAGGCCTCTGTAACAAGAATGGGAATATACAGAATACCCATATCAATGACCTAGCAGACATAGAAACTTTATGTGTGAATTGCAGTCATACAAAGGCATCATTGTCAGAAACCTTGATCTGATAAGCTTAAAGAGTGGCATAACTGACTGATCAAGTGAAGTGAAGTACAGTAAATTCATTAGACAAAAACATATACTGGACATTGTTTGTATTGGATGAGTGTCAAATTGTTTCCCCTTTAACTGGTTGTGATCATTCCATTGTTAAAGTAACAGCACATATCCCAGTCATATACTCATTTTTAAAGAATCAAAAGGCTTTGTAAGGGATTATAACGGATCATGAACAGGCCAGATTTTACTTACGGGAACTACAGTGGGAAACATATTTCAAGGTAAAGAGGTAAATGGGACGTGACATTCACTGAAGGATATGGTACACAGTTAAAATATGTGGTAAGAGACAGACAACTCAGCAGGAAATGAAGGTTAACAAACCACTTGATATAAATCAGAAACAAATTACTGGAGAAAATGGGACTGGAAGCAATAAGAATTTAAAAGCAAAGCTTGAATATTTAGATTAGAAGATTGAGGTGTGCTAAAATTGATCAAAAACAGTATGAAGAATCCAACAGAATTAAACTTTAAGAGGCCTTGCTACACTTAGTTAATTCAGATTTTGTTTCTTAGCTAAACAAAAATCCTTAGTTATAGCGATTTGTTAGCCCAATATGTCTGACAGAGTATTATCTATGGTGTTTTTAAAATCTGCCAGCTCATTAAACTCCCAAAAATGTGTTCCCAGTTACCTCTGTCTAACCAGTCACACAATTTGCTATCTAGCCTTGGAAAAATTCCTTGAGCTCTGCTTGGGGTATAAAAGTACCTATGCAAACACTTTGAGGCAAAAATTCTAAACCTTCTGAACTTGGTTTCATACTTGGGTGCCATAAATACCCTTCCCCCGTTGCTCCCCTGTATAAAGCATTACTAGACGAGTACTGAATATTATAAAATATATAAAGGAACTGGAGATGGGATCTTTAGAAAAGGAAGGGAGCAAATTACATAGAAATGAATAGAATTTGTGCGAACAATAATATACAAAATAACGTTCAGGAGGATGAGTGGGGTTTAAGGGAAGGCATAAACTGAACATTTTATGTAATATTGGACTAAATAAGAGTTGTAAAGAAAGAAAACATATATGTAATGTATTATGTATGTAAATGAAAAAAGTTAATATGTTGTTTTTTTCTATGAATGTGTTTGTGCCTCTGTCTTAAGTGATAATGTAATAAAGGTGTTTAAAAACAGAGTGAGGAAAATCTCAACAAGAATATGAAGAAAAATAGCAAGACCTAATTTAAGTATCTAAGAAAGGGAAGTGGATACATTGCCAATCTATTTTAAGTATAATTACAATATCTATAAGGAACAAAATGAAATTGCAGCTTTGTTTACTAATCTTTTTTCTGAAATGTACAGCTATTGGCCCACCAAATTAAACTTAGACTATTAAGGGTTTAAATCAGAGAAGGCTGCATTCACAATAGACACTTATTGACATCCTAAAGAGGCTTGACATTACAAAGGCTACAGGTGATGGTATAACAGATACCTGAAAACCCTAAGGGAAAGGCAAAGTTAGAGAATATCTAGAACTGAACTTTCTCCAAAAATTAAAAAAAAGCCAATAAATATTTGTGGTGAATAAGAACATGCCTCTGTGCAAGTGTTGAGATAGGAGTAGAAAACGGGGGTATATGTGGTGGTTATTAATATCAGGTTGTCAAGAGGTGGGGCACTGCTGAACCATCCCAAATCATCATCAGACACAAGGAATGGGGCCTTGGAGAAGTAATTATCAATACACTAAACGTCTAGGGGTTATCATAGACAATAATCTTAAATTTGGCCTACAGGTCAACAAAACCATACAGACCATCAATAAGAAGCTTGGGTCACAGTATAGAAATAAAACATTTTTAACCCCACTGGCTAGGACTGCGATTGCCCGGTCACACCTACTCTCTACTCAACTATATGCCTCACCGGTACTCTCAAACCTCAACAAATAGGAATTAGGTAAGTCTTCCCATAGCTACAACCATATTGCCAGATTCGCTACTGGCTCCACTTACAGAACCCACCACTGCCAGAACCTGAAACAACTAGAATGGCTAGAACTCCCCAGTCTAATTCAATTCAATCAACTCCAAATAGCACACAAAATTTTGTACCACCCTGAGGATACCCCCTCACTTATAAATATCATTAAGCCCTACAGCAACTTGAGATCCCTGCGATCAGCCAACAAACTACTCATTCAAACCCACAAAGCTAACAATGCTGCTGGTGAATCCCAAAACCTGGAATTTATTGCCAAACCATATAACCCTACAATCCTCCATAGGTCTATTCAAAAATAACCTCAAACAGTATCTCAAAATGAACTGGCTCTGCCTGTGTACCAATCCTGATTAAGTTAAATACTGAAAGGAGAATCTCTAAATATCAAACAGGTAACTATTTCACCAAGCTCGTATGCCATCTAATGTCTCCTGCCTTTAATTGTGTCTGACCATGTGAATTGTGTATCCCTCTTAGGGAACACCACAAACCATTGTACATGCTCACTTTGTTTTTTATTCTTTGTTGTAAATGTTGTTTTTATACTTTTTTATATTTTATATTTTTTAAATGTTATCTTTGTAATTTTTATATTTTATATTTTTTTAACTGTTATCTTTATAATTTGTATAATTGGAGCTTTTCTCCCTGGGCCTCTGCTGAAAATGGACATGTATCCAGTCGGACTATCCTGGTAAACAAATGTAAAATAAATAAATAATAATAATAAATAACTAAGAGGTGGGGCACTGCTAAACCATCCCAAATCATCATCAGACACAAGAAATTGGGCCTTGGCGAAGTAACTAAGAGGTGGGGCACTGCTGAACTATCCCAAATCATCATCAGACACAAGGAATGGGGCCTTGGAGAAGTAACTAAAGATGGCTGGGTTGAACACTGACCTTAGCCAGGATAACATAGTGTATAACAGTGCAGTGATCTGATCAGATGATTGATGATGGGTGGGAAACAGACAGGTGATGTTTTCATGAGGACACTTTCAATAAGCAATAATGAACAAGTTCTCCAAGATGATGTACAAAAATACATATCTTGTATAGCAGCAATAGCATTGCCTTTAATGTCAATAAATGGAGTATCGCAGCCTTGATAAAGGGACATAAATTATGATTATGAAGTAAGTGGGCATTCATGAAACATTTCATCATTAAAAATCTAGGCAGAACAACATACATCAATTAAAACGGTCAGCATTGATGAACACCTACAATGAATATACTCTAAGTGCACACGGTCTGTATTCAAGAACATTCCTACGTTTGTGCTATTTGCACAGAAAGATTATACTAAGTGTACACATAGTGTACACTTTGTGGTAACCTTTATGAATTCCTCAATATTTAAGTATGGAAGAAAATCAGTAGGAAAACTAAAATTAGAAGGAAGATGGTGGGAGTTGTGTTGTCTAGTTACTTAGAACAGTGTGCACTTAGGGTAGGTGTTCAAGAATTTGGCCCTTTGACAACTTGCTATTTGCCAAAGTCTAAAAATCATACTCTGTAGCCTATCTAATTCTAAAGTATTTTGTCAAGTCAGTCCTGGGAGATAATTGTACCATATTATACCTCAATGATCTTATCCAGTATTTTCTAGACTGCTGCATTGGTAGCCTTCAGACAAACCATCTGAATCAACTTGAAAAGATCAAATGATCCCTTGAAGAAAAATCATGGGTTCGAACCCTCTGATTATTCCTAAGGGCTTCAAGAATTGTTCATAGGTTCATACTTTGGTACTAGGCTATCGGCCCTAGGGCCTATACAAGCCTAGCCATGATAATCCCCTGGTTGTTTATACCTACAGTGTTTACTTCCCTGGATCCCTGTCTATTAGGGCGACTGATGTGATTCCCAGGGTGAATTTCCTATCTCCCTTCTAATTGTCAAGGTTCCTTTTGAAGAGGGCCAAAGAGGCACTTTGCTTGATATGTATGGGCAGTTTATTCCAGAGTATGGGGAGTCTCTGGGTCAGGAACCTATCCCTCCAGCACGTCCTATTCATTGTGATGATGAGGTTTAGTTTCCTGGAGCGTGTGGCTCTGAGGGATTGGGATTTCTTTAGGTGGAGCATGTCCAACAGCTCAGGGTTAGACATGGCCTTGTAAGTTAAGCAGTGGTCACCTCTGAGTAGGTGATATGTGACAGAGTTTAGCTGGAGTTTTTTTTAGATGGTCGGCATAGGGCATCTGCTTTAAGCCTGTGATTCTTTTAGTGAGATATTTCTGAGGCCTTTTCAACTGTTGCAGATGTCTTGTGAGATACATACCAAATGGGGTGTTGTACTCTATAGTGGGTCTAATGAGGGATGAGTACAGTGGGACAATGACCTCCTTCTTTCTGGATGAAAAGCCCTTTGTGATGAAATGTGCCACATAGAAGGATTTCCTCACTGTTGTGGCGATGTGGTTATCAAAGGTGAGACCACTGTCCACCTGTGTTCCTAAGTCTCTCATCACACTTTCAGTGTTTAGAGTATTGCCACCTATGTGGTAGTTCATTGGTACATGGTTTTTCCCAAAGGAGATAACTATACATTTCTTGGCATTGAGCTTGAGTCCATGACTCTGGCACCAAGCATCTGTTTCTGTAAGACCCTTTTGTAGGATATCTACATCATTTGGGGAATCGATAATAGTTCCCAGTTTGCAGTCATCTGTGAAATTTGTTAACCAGAGTCCCTTAGTGTTGTCCTGTACTTCAGAGAAGTATATGCCAAACAAGAGCAATCACAGGACTGAACCCTGAGGTACTACACTTGTCACTTTTCTGGAGCTGTATCTGGAATTGGATATTTTTCAGTGTGTGTTCTGTCAGTAAGCCGATTGGCAACCCATCGAGTGATGTAGGGATTAATGCTCAACTTGGTAAGTTTATCTATGATTACAGAGTGGGGGATAGTATCAATGGCCTTGACGAGGTCCAGATAGGCTGTGTGTACTGCCTTACCCTCGTCCACGGCTCTAGAGACTGATTCAAAGAAATCAATTAAGTTGAGGAGCCAGGATCAGCCCTTCACAAACCCGAATTGGGTGGGGTCCAACATTTGAAGGTTGCCAATGTCCTTGTTTATAAGTTCCATGATAATGCATTCCATGGCCTTGCAGACCAGGCTTATCAGACTGATGGGTGGTAGTTCCCAGGATCCAGGGTGGATCCTCCCTTGTGAAGTAGGATGATTGTAGCTGTGCGCCATTCAGTGGGCACGGAGCCTGAGGTGAGGTTGCGGTTGAACATGATGCTTAGGTGAGGTGTCAGCTCATTTTGTAGTTCATGTAGTACACAGTCTGGGATATCATCTGGTCCCATGGATGCTGTATTTTTAGCTTTGGAGAGTGGGTTTTTATCTGTGTGGCTGTGATAACCAGAGTTTGGCAATCCTCTGGTATTGGGATGGGCCCTTCAGGGGGTGGGTGGTGAAAATGGCACTGAATTGATCTGCTAGGATATTGGCAATATCCTTGGGATCAGTATATTTAATGCCATTCTGTTGTAGCTCAGAGCAGATCTGAGCACTGCCACTTAGATTTTTGACATATGTATAGAATGCTTTGTGGTTGTCTTTGGAATCTTTGGCAATTCTATTTTCGTAACTAGCTTTGGAGGATTTTATGAGGGATCTCAGCCTTTTGCTAAGGCTGGCAATGGAGTTTTTTACATCTTGGGATTTTCCTCTTTTCTGCAACAGTTTCTTCCTTCTGTTGTATATTTTGTTTATGGCTGGGGACCACCAGATTGGCTTCCTTTTTTTGGAGGAGAGTGTCTTGGTTCTGTTAGGGATGGCGTGACTCATGCATGAGTGTATGTGCATGTACAGTGCCTTAGTGTAGGATTCAGCTGTTGAACATTCAGTTCCCTTCTGCATGTGTGTCATGAAGTTTGTCACTTCTGACTTGAGTAGCATGAAGTTGGCTTTGGTGAAGATTTTAATGGTGGTTTCCTTACTGGAGGGTGGGGATGGATTGTGGATGTCAAGGGTGATTAGTTTATGGTCAGACCTGATCAACAAGGGGCTGACCACTGGTGTGGAGCATATATTTCCCATGTTGGTAATGACCAGGTCAAGGATATTTGAGCCCCTGGTGGGACTATGAATTAGTTGGTCTAGGACGTTGGAATTAATGAATTCCAAGAAACATTGTGTGATGGTGTTGGTACCCGAGTAGTTTTCCCAGTTAATTGTGGGGTAGTTGAAATCACCCAGTATTAGGGTGTTTGGTTGTATCTTAATATTTTCCAATATGTTTAGAAAGGTGTGGTGGGACTCTTGGGGCATGGTGGGGGATCTGTAGCAGGCTACAGTTTGGATTGCAGCCTTACCTAGTGTCAGTTGCACCTGAAGAATTTCAGATGCATTATGTTGGGCGACTAGCCTGGAGGTGTGAATGTCCTTGGTGAATATGGACACTCCTCCACCTTTCGTGTTTCAGTCCTGGTTTGGTGGCCAAAAAGTGCGGTAAGAGTTGTAGCCTGGTATTGCTGGGGTGCTCTCTGGAGCCTTGAACCAGGTCTCGGTTACTGCACAGATATCAATGTTCTCCATTTTTAGGAGTGCCTCGAGAGAGTGCATTTTGAGGTTTAGACTTCTAGCATTCAGTAGCATTACCCTCAGATGTTGCATGTTTGTGTTTGTCACGTTGGTGGTTTTGTCATTTGAACCTTCCCTAAAAAAGGCACTATAGGGGTGGCAAGGGCCTTGGACAGTAATCTGAATCCCAGGGGTGACAGGTGCAGACCATCTCTGGCAAAGCATCATGGTTTGTCGATCATGTCATCCCAGGCAGACAGATACAGGATCCCCTTTGAATGACACCAGAAGCTTAGCCAGTTGTTGAAGTCCATCATTTTGTCCTTATACTGTGGTATCATTCTGGGCGAAGGCAGGATGCTACTCAGGGATAGGGTCATACCTGCCTAGGCCACATGGTCTGAGAGCTCTTCCATGTCTCTTTTCATGTAGTCCAGGGAGGTATGTCTCAAGTCATTCACCCCAACATGAACAATGACAGAGTCGTATTTGTACTTGTTGTGGAGTGACTTGAGTGCATGTGTTATGTGGCGGATCCTGGCACCTGACAGGCGGCTGACTGTAATTTTCTCCTTGTTCAGCCTGGGAAGTGGGACATCAGTGTGCCTGACTATAGAGTCACCTATGACTAAAGTGTTTGGTATGTTGTCTTGCCTTAGGGGCTGTTTTTGGGTGGCACACTGGTGTTGTGATCTATGTGTCGCTTTGGTTGTGATTGCTGTTTGTTTGCATTTTGAATTCGGAGGTCCTCGTTGCTTGGGTATGTTAATGTTAGGGGCCTCCGCATATGTGGGTTTTGTGTTGTTATGTGTGGGTGTTGATGGTATGGGTTTTGTGGGGCTATGTATTGCTTGAGGTGTAATGCATATGTTTACCTTCTCCTTGTGACTGTTTAATACAGTCTTGGCTGGAGAGAGTTTTGCTTCCAGTTTGGCTGTGTAATTGCATCTCTCACAGGTTATAGTGTTTGGTGGTAGGAGGAGAGGGTTGTCTGTGTACATGAGGTGGTTGCTACACTGCCCCAGTATGCCCAGATTCACCAGGTGGGCAGGAGAAATCACCGGAAGCTGACCCTTGGACATGCCTGGTTAGGTGCTATTTAGTAAACTACAAGAGCTGTTTTCCCTTACCTTAGAAAGCTACTTTGCAACTTTAGGTTTCTTAGTGCTTACGGTTAATTTCCCTTGTTAACAGGGAGGATTGTAGTGCTTGTATTAATTTACAACTTCTTAGTGCTTTCTAGTAGTTCTAGCGCAAGTGCAAGTTGCAGGGATACAGATTTAGTGCTACTACTGAAAAGACAGCAAGTTCCAAGGGAAAATTTGAAGAGCAGACTTTCTGGCACCAGGAATAATTAACATTAGCCCAGCAGGACTGCGCGATGTGCAAAATCACACAAACACGCATTTTTATGCCAGAAAGAATAAAGGGATTGAAATCAGCCCAAAACGGCCAATAAGCTACAGTTTCAGTGCTGAAACCACTCCTCTAGTGCTAGATTTGCTGTAGAATGCTTCCCACTCTCATTGGTAAGCAGAAGGACCTCCTTCTAACACAATAAGATCTGGAATAGCTCTGGTCACAAGAAATAAAGTCCTGAAGCCAGCAATGTCTGGTAACTGGACTATACTAGTTCAGAAAGGTGGGAAAACAGCAACAATAGCTTTTTTTTTTTTTTTCTTTCAGAAAAGCAGGTAAGGACAGGAAATAAACAGTGGATATGCTCTGAAAAGGCAAGCACACTTGAGTGAGTTGCCTAAATCAGAAAATACAGTCAAAAAACAGTAAATGCAGTTTAAAACTTTTAAAACAGGCTCTGTATCTTGTTACTTACAGGTTAACAGAGATCTGACCCCTGCCTGGTGTCTGTTTAGAACATACCTCTAGAACAAAAGACAGGAAACTTAATCCATTAATAGCATATGAACTCAGGTCATTGTCTCATGAATAATGTTCTCTTTAATTTTCTTCAGATAGGTTGTTTCTATTGTTTTTTGTTGGGGGGGGGGCAAAAAAATTAGAAAGATTTGACAAAAGCAGTGAAACTAGTTCTGTCCTTGACTGGAGAATGATTTACCTTATGTGGGAGCCCTTTGAATTAAATTTTGCTACTTATAATTACACTAATTTATATTTGATTATTTCCTACACAGGTTTCTTTAAAGGAGTAGATAATTCATTTGTATAAAATCTTTTTACTTCCTTTTTTTTGTGAAAACAGATACAGTAAAACATAACAATATTAATACAGAGGTAGTAATATGACCAGAGAATACATTGCTGAATAATAAAACATAAATGCAAAACAGTAAGAACTATTTACACATATGCCAAAATTCCATCATTTGAAAAATCTTAAAATACACCCAATCATTAAACATAAAATCACTATCATACAAAGGATGTTGAAATCATTAAACAAATATTATGCATTCACTTCCCTATAACCTCTCCACCTTAACCCCAATATCAAAATGAGCAACATGATTAACCTAAACAATTATCCCCTCCTCAAGAAACTAACCATCTCTGATATATTTCCCTTCAAGAACAATACTATCACTGAAATGAGAACACAATTAAAGCTCCCTAAAAGCTATACAATCATTTTGAGGCAAATTCAAGACCTTAGCCAATACATCATAGGCAATCCTAATATCAATGCAAATGACATTCAAACCTGTAAAACCATATGGAACTTCTAATCCTCAAAGAAAAAAATGCTATCTAACTCCTACAAACTTATTCTATCAATCAAAATGCAGAAAGAAGTTATTTATTCTAATTACTGCAAGGAAACTGACCCTTCAATCACAATCAAACAAATAACTCAAGCGATCCAGCCTACCTCCAAACTTATTCCCCTTAAAAAAAACTAAATATACAGAGATCATGATATATCATAATGCCTATCTCACTCCAATCATTATAAATAAAATAGACTCAAACACCTCTACCCTCTGTTCCTATCGTGATAATCACAAGACTGATCTACTCCACATCTTCTGGAGCTGGAAGTGCACCTACAAGCTATGGTGCTCACTTAGAGTCCAGCTAGAAAAAATGGGTTATGAAAAGTCCATCTTATGTTGGAAACTAGCTCTCCTACATATCATCCCCACAGGCCTGACTAAACTCCAAACACGAATATTAATAGCACTAATTTCTTTACTTAAATATTACATTACATTGGAAGGAAAGGAGCAGATAATTCATACCTCACAAGTGCAGGTGAAAGGCAGTACAGCCTTTTGAGCATACATACAATAAGCATAGATGCTTTAGTGAGATCACTGCTTTACATACCTCTCGACCTGCAGACATTGAAAATAAGTACAAAGGCTACTGGTACATCCAGCCAAAAATCAGGCTGTCTAATTAACATAAAATTTGAATACCAAATAGCACATAACTCTTCCTGCTTCCATTAAGATGTGAGATAATACTGTGAAACATGTTTAAAAGGTAAAGGGGCAGAAATGATGAAAAATAAATGCACATTATCAGACAGTACAAAATCTGTAAACTTTAATAAACTGTATTGCAAACTTTTGACACACAAAGTCATTTATTTTTGATTCAGAAAAGGAGAGATGTAAGATCTGCATCCTCCTTTAAATTATTGATGCCACTAGTATGTTGGTCATGAGTGGTTTCATGTCTACTACACAGTTTCAAAAAATTACATGTGATAAGAGGGATTCAGAAATTTGTGGAAAGGGGTAAATCAAGCCTGAAAATGAGGACTGCCTGGGATGATATGGTCAACAGACCATGATGCTTTGCCAGAGATGGCCTGCACCTGTCACCCCTGGGATTCTGGATACTCGCTAAAGTTCTTGCTGCCCCTATAGTGCCTTTTTAGGCAAGGTTCAAATGACAAATTCACCACCATAACAGGAACAGGCAAGCAAAAACTGAGGATGATGCCACTCAATGCTAGAAGTCTAAATCTCAAAATGCACTCACTCGAGGCACTCCTTAAAATGGAGAACATTGATATCTGTGCAGTAACTGAAACCTGGTTCAGGGCTCCAGAGAGCACCCCTGCACTACCAGGCTATAACTCATATCACACTTTTCGGCCATGTAACCTGGACTGGAACACCAAAGGTGGAGGTGTGTCCATATTCATTAAGGATATCCACACCTCCAGGCTAGTTGCTCAGCATAATGCAGCCGAAGTTATACAAGTGCAACTAACTCTGGGCAAAACTGCAATCCAAATTGCAGCTTGCTACAGATTCCCCCACAATGCCCCAGGATTCCCACTCCTCTTTTCTTGATGTACTGGAAAATATTAGGGTTTAACCAAACACCCTAATAACGGGTGATTTCAACTACCCCACCATTAACTGGGAAAACTACTCATGTACCAACTTCTTCGCTCAATGCTTTCTGGAATTCATAAACTCCAATGCCCTGGATCAGCTTATCCACACCCCCACCAGGGGCAACAATATCCTAGATCTAGTCATTACCAACATGAGCGACTGGTGTTCCACACCTGAAGTCAAAGCCTCATTGCTCCAATCCGACCATAAGCTAATTACCCTAGATATCCACATCCTGCCCCCACCCCCATTAAGAAAAACATGGTAAAAAATTTCTCCAAGCCAACTTCATGCTTCTTAAGACAGAACTTCAAGACACCCATGCAGATAGATAATACAGTTACGACTACTGAATCCTACACAATTGCACTTTATAAGCACTTACATGAGTGCATGGATCGTGCCATCCCAAACAGAACCAAGACGCTATCCTCCAAAAAAAGGAGGCCAATCTGGTGGTCCCCTGCCATAAACAAACTGTACAACAGAAGGAAGAAACTGTTGCAAAAGAGAGTAAAATCCCACGAGTGGAGGAGCTCCCTGGTCAAGCTCAGTAAGAGCTGATCCTGATGATAAAAAATCCCAAATCTAGTTATGAAAACAAAATCACCACTGATTCTAAAGACAACCACAAAGCATTCTATAGTTATGTCAAGAATCTCAATGGCAACACTCAGATCTGCTCTGAGTTACAGCACAATGCCACTAAATATACAGACCCAACTGATATTGCCAACATCCTGGCAGATAGGTTCAGTGCTAACTTTACCCCCCTCTCAGCCCCGTAAAGAGCCCATCTCTATAACGGAAGAATGCAAAGTTTCTGTAATCACAGCTGCACAGGTAAAAACCACACTCTCCAAAGCCAAGAACACAGCATCCATGGGACCACACAACATCCCAGGCTGAGTTCTGCATGAACTACAGAACGGACTGGCAACCCACCTAAGTACCATGTTCAATCATAGCGTCACCTCAGGCTTTGTGCCTGCTGAATGGCGCCGAGCAATGGTTATCCCACTCCACAAGGGGGGAGCCACCATGGACCCTGCCCCATTAGCCTGACGAGCCTGGTCTGCAAGGCCATGGAACGTATGATCATGGAACTTATAAACAAAGACATTGGTAATCTCCAAACTCTGGCCCCACCCAGTTCGGGTTTGTAAAAGGCAGATCATGTCTCCTAAACCTGATAGACTTCTTTGAAGCAGTCAGCAAAGTCGTAGACAAGGGTAAGGTGGTTCACACAGCCTATCTAGATCTTGCCAAGGCTTTCAACACCATCCCCCACTCTGGAATTATATATAAACTCACTAAACTAGGCATAAATCCCTATGTCACAAGATGGGTTGCCAACTGGCTCACTGACAGAACCCACACTGTGAAAGTAGCAGACACCAAATCTGACTTCAGACCAGTGACAAGTGGAGTACCACAGGGTTCAGTCCTGGGTCCTCTCCTGTTTGGTATCTACTTCTCTGAAGTACAGGCTAACACAGAAGGTCTTTGGCTAATGAAGTTTGCAGATGACTGCAAACTAGGAGCCATAATCGAAACTCCTAACGATGTGGACATCTTACAAAAGGGCCTCACTGAGACAGATGCCTGGTGTCAAAGCCATGGCCTCAAGATCAATGCCAAAAAGTGCACCGTCATCCCCTTTGGTAAAAACTCTGTACCCATGAATTACAACATAGGCAGTAGTATACTTAACACCAAAAGTGAGATAAGACACCTTGGGACACAGGTGGACAGTAGTCTCTCCTTTGATAATCACATCGCCACAGTAGTCAGGAAATCCTTCTACGTGGCACACCTCATCACAAAAGGTTTCTCATCCAGAAAAAAAGAGGTCATTGTTCCCCTCTACTCATCACTCATTAGACCCATTATAATAGAGTACAATGTCCCTTTTGGTATGTACCTCACAAGACATCTACAACAACTGGAAAGGCCACAGAAATACCTCACAAAGAGGATTACCGGCCTCAAACAGATGCTAAACGCAGACCGCCTCAAAAAACTCCAGCTTTTCTCCGTCACATATCACCTACTCAGAGATGATCTCTGCCTAACATACAAAGCTATGTCAAACCCAGAGCTGTTGGACA
Source organism: Protopterus annectens (assembly GCF_019279795.1). NCBI lineage: Eukaryota > Metazoa > Chordata > Ceratodontiformes > Protopteridae > Protopterus > Protopterus annectens. The sequence continues at coordinate 712,972,322 of NC_056744.1, forward strand.
TGCTCCACTTAAAGAAATCCCAATCCCTCTGAGCTACACTCTCTAGGGACCTATACCTTGTCACCATAATAAACAGAACATGCCGGAGGGATAGATTCCTGTCCCAGAGACTTCCCATACTCTGGAATAAACTACCTATCTATATCAAACAAAGCTCCTCATTAGCACTCTTGATGATTGGTTGGGAAATAGGAAATTCACCCCGGGGATCACCTCTGTGGCTCTGCTCAACAGTGGCACAGGAAAATAATTTTCTTGGGTGGCAAAAGCCAGGCTACCTTTTTGGCTGAGCTTGTATAGGCCCCAGGGCCGATAGCCTAGTACCTACCCATGAACCTATGAACCTATCATGTGCAGGAGTAAATCAGGTCTGAAAATAGGTATCTCTTTCAAAATATGGACAGTTGCAAGGTCTGCTGCTTCAGTATGATTCATCAGATATCAGATTATGACATAAAACAATAATCTGAAAGATGGAGAGAGTGAGACTTTTATTGCAGAAGTGATCTTTCTCAGGACCATGTAGTTACAGTCAGGATGTCCACGCAAATGTTCCATGCTGTTGAATAAGGATCACTTGTACAGTATGAATCATCAAGTTTGATAGAGTATTAAAGCACTACTTGAGCCAACTTGAACCTTACAAGGAGGAAGCACAAAGGCACTCCAGGGCTGCTGTGGTAAAGTCTGTCTAGCTTCTAGAAAAAGATGTTCAGTTTGTAGTATTTGCAAGATGTGTGACTGGAGTCCCTGTAGTTTCCTCACAAATGCTTTCTGTAGCAAAATATCTGAAAAAGACTGAAGTAGTATTTATTTTATTTGTTTTCCTGGGAAGAGCACTGATCTCTATGGACTTTTTCCAGGCTCAGCCCAGGAGCAGTGTCAGGTTAAATGACTTCCTCAGAATTATACAGTTAGGCAATTGGAGGCTGAGGAAATCAAACCTTGCATCTCTGGACCACAGGAAACAGATCATTAACAACTTCTTAATCCCCTAATCCAATTACCAGACAAGTAGTTGCAGCAGCAGCCCTTGTGAAGTGGGTTCTAATCTAATATTTTAACACATTTCCATTGTGGTTAAAGCAAAAAATAATACAGTCTACCAGACCTTTACACATTACACATTAACGTTAGACATTTACACTATATTTACATTATATAGCTAGACTATATTACATTATATAGACATTTATAGACGTTACAAAGTTATGCATCTGGAGCATTTCTCCTCGAGCCTCTGCTGAAAATTGGCTTTGTTCCAAGTTGGACTTTCCCGGTAAACAAATGTTAAATAAATAAATAATTAATTTGAGTATGGTTATAAATATCTGTCTTCCATAACTTGCTTGAAAGATAGAAGTGTTCACTTTCCCTAAAATCTTGGTTCTTTCAAGGTAAATGTTAAGCATCTTATGCACATCTGGAAGGCAAATAATATTCTTTTCTGCAATGCTCTCAGTTTTCTTTTTATCAATTTGTACATTTATTTATGCCTATTAACATGAATTGTCTGAAAGGCAAGCTGCCCCTCTTCAGTGAAGTGTCAGGGTGAAAATCTCCACAATACAAATATAATGATTAGTTGTAGTAATTAAAGCAATAATCAGACTTATAATTTGTTAGGAAAACTGTCAGCTGGATGTCCTAGTGGACAGCTACCTCTGAAATAATCTTAGGCCTAAGTGAAACCTTGATCTTAAGGGCGATGCTGCCTTTGTAGAAAACGATGCACATAGCTTTACACATAAAGACTGCCTTTAACTATGAAATGCTCCTGGTTGTGATATTTGTTATTAAAAATTGGTTTGCAAGAAAGAAATGTTTCATCTTCAGAGGCAGCAAAATCAAAAGGAATCAAGATCAATTTTTCTAAGACAAAACTCAGATTCCATGGTGGAGACACTAGCTTCTTTGGTGGCCTTAAATTTAACATGTCCACCAAAATCTGTTCTACCTACACTACAGCAGTCAAAGTAATGTCCAGCAGTAAATAGGTTGAAATGACACATAGATTAACCTTAACTAATACATATGAACATACCTTCTCAAACAGAGTAACAAGACTGAAGCCAGCATACTGTATTATGCATGGATTAGGCTGAATATATCTAGAGTTACACGAAACTGAAAACCTGTTCCACTTTGCTCGGTAAAATTTCCAGGTAGTAGGTTTCCTTGCCTCTTTAAAAAAACTTTAAAACCTCTAGGGAAAGAATTTCTAGTATGAAAACAGGATTTTATCTACCAGATTGCAAAGCAGGCATGCTATTAGTGGGATGCGGTCAATCTATTGACAGCTGTGTCTCTGGTTGCCAAAAAGATCGGAGACTTTGTGAACACCTTTTGTGACAGTGGAGTTTTCCCTTTCCTCTACTGTTGTGTGACCTCAGAGTAGGTATGTATAATCTGGGAAGTGTGTGTGTGTGGGGGGGGGGGGGGGATTACACCCAGCAAAAAATGTTTTTGAGAATTCCCAAAAGGTGTTCCTACATAAGTTTTTGATCTATCAGCAGTTGAAAAAAACAGCTGCGATAGATCAACATGAATCCCTTTTGACTTGATTTGCAGGTAGGTGGGTTTCAGATTAAGAAGATATTTTTGATTAATGTGGTTGAGTGGAAAGTGGTTGGTTATTTTGTTCAAGTGGAATGGAGAGTGGGAGAGTGGTGGGACTTGTCATCTAGTACTAAGAGGACTGTCTATATAAATTGAGTACTGAAATATGTTGGAATACTGTTCTTGTTGTTAGTTGTGGTAGGAGACAGTGCGGTTCACTAACCTGAATGAAGGTGATTATTTAGTGAGTTCCAGAATAGTTTTGGATTATTTTGGTTCTTTTGCTAGAGATTAGTGTAATATACATTTTTGCTGGCTGATCTAATGTGGTGTCTTGCCATATTTGTCTATAGTTTTACAGGTCAGCTTGTGTTTTGCTATTTATCCAAACTTTCCAGACCCTGACTCTTTGAACAATTAGGGTTTTGGTTTCTTTAGTTAGCCATAGCGATGTGTTTGATTTAACTCTTTTTGTTTTTTTTTTTTGGGATCAGGTAATTTATTGTGTTTAGAAATATCCTACTGAATTCTGTGACTGTTTTGCCTAGAGGTATGGCTTTTAGTATGGTGCATTTGCTGTTGGCAAGATTATTGATAAAGTATTTATATTGTATTTTTGATTGTATATAGGACATGGCTTTATCACGTCAGGCACAGATGCGCCTCTCTGAACAGGCGGTACCATTTTTCTAACCACTTTGTACGTGGTTGTCAAATGAGAGAGATTGCTATCAACTTGGTCCCCAGATCAATTACTTTCTATGAGGCCCTTTTGGATAACTGGTTTGGAGTCTGACATGGCTCCAGCAATTCTAAACCATGTGGTTCTGTCCTTTGAGCAGTTGCAAAATCCATCTAGACATAGGGGGGGTTTATATTTAAGCTGAGCTTATCTATAGAAGGCTTTTCTTCTTGGAGTTCATGTAGGGCCTTGGCCGGGACACCATCTGGTCCCCCATTTGCTGTGTTTTTTGCTTTGGAGAGAGCTCTTACTGAGCATCTGAGATGATGTCAGGGGGGGGCTGGGGAGATAGATATTTTGCCTTGGGAGAGAGAGGTTTGTCCTGTGCAATTTTTCTCTCAGCTGGCCGTAGCTTCCTCCTTCTATTGTATAGTTTGTTTATGGCTAGGGGTCCACCAGACAGGGTCTGCCTTTGGAGAGATGGATTTTTGGTTTTAGGGGCTTTGAAGGATTCCACCTCAGTTTGAAGAGTGTGAAATTTGCTTTAGAAGTTTTTCACTGTGGAATATCAGTGAGATTAGTTTATGGTCTCTGTCTTTACCAGTGAGGGATATCCAGTGTTCTCAGGAAGGCCAGTGGGGTTCCTGGGTTTGAGAAGATTGGTCATAGCAGGCTATAAACTGGAATAGACTTCTGGCGTTGAGTAGCATTACTCTAGTTTTTTATATCCCTTGTGATACTATGGAGGGGTTTGAGCACCCGACAGGCTGCTCACATGACCTCCTCCTTGTTGCACACTGGCTTTGTGAGATATGTGTGCACATGTTTTGTTTTGGGGGGTAGAGGCTGCTTGGGTGTCTGGGAGAGTCTCTTTGGTTTGCTGTAGTGGTAGGTCTATGTGAGACTGGAATTGTAGTGGCGTGGTTTCCTTCTCCTCCTGACTGGTTATGCCAGTACTGAGTTGAAGAGAGAAGCCTCCCAGTTTGGCTTGTTGGGAGGAGGAGAGGGTTGTCTGTGTGTGAGGCAGAGTTGTAACATTAAATGACAAACAGTAACTTTCTTTCCAAGTGAAAAACAAGGAAAGTACAGTATAAACCTTTAACCAGAAATTTCCAGCTCAGAAGGGGCAGAGTCCAGCCTCTTCTCCCACAAGAGACCAGACCACAAACCTTCTTAATGTAAAAAAACCTGAAGCCCAAGAGTGCTTGCTTAAACCAGAATACAACTTTAAGAATAACAAAACAACTGGTCTGAAGCCCAAGTGCTTAATCCAAAGAATACTTTAGAGATGCCCTGGATTTAGTGCTCAGACACACACAAAGCTAGATCAGCAGGGGCCAATCCAGTCTATGCCACAGCAAACAAGGCGCACAACTTTCAGTAAAGCAGTTCAGATATGCATCCTCTTAATGTAAAATAACTGGCCTGAAAGCCCAAGGTAATAAATACACCTGAGTACTTTTAAGATGATGCATGGTTTTATTTGTTGTTTTATACCGTCTGAGTGCAACAGTTGGTAGGTGGTCACATAACAATTGGTAAGCATCTGGTAGTGCTTATAATTTGATGTTTGTTAATGAGTATCCAGTTGCGAGTGGACTGTCTATCATTGTTTGACCATTGTAATGCACAAGATTAGCTGGGTGAACTCATATAAGTTTATTGAGTTTGTTGCTGTGTTGGCATTTATTAGCTGACAATCTGTGTTTTAGTTACTTAGTTTATTAATTTCATAGGGAATGTTGTGAGATATCCAGGAACATAGCTATCAACCTCTTAGCAGAAAAAGTCTGGACAAAGGCACAAAAATAGTTTAGTTTTTTTTAATATTGCTCTTTAAAAACTTAGAAAGTTGCTAGAATAAAAAAAATTGTGTTAACATGCTTTTTCTGAATGATATGAAGTCTGAAACTCAAATGACTGTCATTATTTAGTGACTTTAGTCCTCAATGATTTGACAGAAAACCACACATTTTAAGAGGAACAGATCAAAAAATATGAAGCAAAAATCTGGACATTCTGTAAAAATGTGGACAGCTGAGTGGCATGCCAAGAAGGTATATTTTCTCTGGCTGTGAGGTCACATGGTATAATAGCTTCTTGGGAGATGTTATAAGATATCCAAGAAAGTATATTTTCTGTGGTTGGGATGTATTTACCTGGCAGGATGTATAAAGTAGTTATGCAAAAGCATTTTGCCTGTTTATTTTAAGGAGTATGGCAAGAATTTCAGCATTGTTGAAAGTAGGAATATGTTGTGAGTATATCTTCCGGTGAATTTTTATATAGGATTTTTATGCCATCAGTGCTATTGTTTATCCTATCAAGTCAATGGATATTATATTCTGGCAGTAAGATTTTGTTGTCTTTTATATCATATTTAAGCCGTGTTGTAGTTGCAACACACATATATGATGGGCAGAAATGTAGATATGCACAGATTTCTATTATCTTGTTGCAGATGCTTCTAATGTTCATATTAAGTAGCAGAAAGCCCTGCTTCAGATGTTCATGTTAAGTAGTAGAAAGCCTATTCCACTATTAGTGAGATGGGGATAACAGAATGGCTCATGTTTAGGAAAGAAAGAGCAGTGATTAGAGCATGTTGTGTGGGGCCTGGATTGTGATGGATGTTTCCACTAAGACTTAGTTTTGGTGCAGTGTGGATGTTTGAATAAAAGCATTTGTGTTTATGTTTAAAGTAAGTTTCTGATGTTACTTTATGCATCACAGCATTTGATGAGTCAAATGGGAAGATACATTTTCCTGCTTATCCTTCCATATGTGCTTGGAACATTTTTTTAAAAAAAAGCTTTGTAAACTTTTTATTAAACCACGGACAAAAAAATATTTTATTTTCTGCAATAACATTACCTTTGCACATGCACAGTGATGCACCCATTAAAGTCTATGGGTGCAACACACATTTTTCCTACACTGATGTCACCAAGGTTAAAGATTTCAAAATAATGCTTTATACAGGAACAGCGGCAGAAAACATTCCTGTTCAGCAGAGGTGCTTTTTGCCAATTTATGTACCACATGCCATGGTACAAAGGTAAACTTTAAAACATTGAAAAAAATCACTTTAAGCTATAATGTAAATTTATATAGTAGACTATGTTTCTGACACATCTGTATATGAAGTATTCTATCCATTTTGTTACATGCAGGCTAGATGATATGCTTTGCAGTTAAGATGAGAATTTGCAGGTGAGCTACAATTGCTTATACAAGGACTGCAATGTATTGTTAAGTAGTACAGAACTGGTAGCATATGAATATATTAAATGTGGCAGCATTAGAGAGGGGGGAGGAAGCTATAAGAATGAAAGATGAACTTCACTTAGTTTATGGAGATGAGGAAGAAATAGGCAAAATTAATTTTGTTGATTTGTTAATTAGTATAGGAGTGGTGTGTTGGGAACTGGGCAGGGATAAGATTAGATTGGACGAATAGTTTAAATGCTAGTATAAAAAAATACCAAAATAAAAGTAGCAAACCAAACAATCCAAAAAAAGCACTCAAGACTGGAAACCAAGAATACAGCCGAACTATTTATTAAAACACTGGTAAATGCTTTCGTCTGGTGACCATCACCAGACTTCTTCAGACAAATTTAAACATCACAATGACACCTTTATACACAGCCTAAATAGAATAATTGACTACTAACTAATTATAAAAATGAATTGATTAAATTAATTGATAAAATTGATAAAAGCAGCCCAGAACAAACAATACTATAAAAAGGAGCTAAAAAAGCACATCAACTTTCAGATATATATAAACACATCACATGGAAACATATATATTATAAAAAATATAAATGAAATATATATATAAATGCTTATATGTTAATACCATTTAAACTACTTTTCTTCATCTATCAAATACTTTCAATTTAAGCTTACTAGAAATGGATATCACATCATTAAGTCCTGGTGGGAAGTAAGCATTTAAAAAGACTTGCCACCAGGCTTCCTTCTCCTCAAGATGTAGTTTCCAAGGTCCCCCCCCAACCTCACAATTTACTTGTTGTATTGCCAAAAGTTTTAATGTGTGATTAGGAAAGGTCTTTAAATGTCTATATAAGGCATTTTTTCATCCTGCTGACGGATCTCATAAAAATGTTCATAAATACGCTGGGCAAGTTTACGCTACGTTTTCCCAATATAGCATGTTTGACAATGGGAACAAACAGCAGCGTAAACAACTGCATGAGTATGACAATTAAATCTACCCTTAATCACAATTTTTTATCATGAATGTTAATAACTGATGTTTTCAGTATATGCCTACATTGATGGCACATACCACAGGGTGCTATATTCCCCTTAATCTCAATAATTAAAGGTTTTTCAAGCTAACATTTTATATTCCTACCCTTCCAAAATACAAAATTAGGATGTCTTCCAAATGTGTTTGACATTGTCTGTTCACGCATAAGAATGGCCCAATTCCTTCTGACAATATCTTGCACTATACAACTATCACTAGAATATGTACAGACAAAGGGACATACATTCTCCTCAGTGTTATCAATACCTTTTTGTGAGTCCACATCAATAAATATATCTTGCCCACAATTACTACTGTGATTATTCTGGAAGGCAACTGGTGTTGGTCATGTCCTATCATATCCAAGCTTTGCACTATAGGAACATAAAAAACATTACTTTGTTTGTTAATGACCTCTTGTTTGATGTTATATATCAAACCAGCAGGATATCCCCTGTCGAGAAACATTTTGCCCATAAAATCACATTCCAACAGCAGACAGCAGAGGTGACTTTTTTAAGGAAACTTAACATTGTTTCCAATTCATCCTGTGATTTTAAAATTTATAATTATTCTAGCATTCTATTTACTGTTCAGCGTGTCGATTTATTTAGTAAAGGGTACAGTTTTGTACGTAGTAAAATTAGCGATACTGGAGAGTTAATTTGTGATTTCAAAATCTATATAAGGTACTAGAATTTAAAATTCTTGCATAGAAATGATAAAAACGACTACTATAGTAGTAATAATGTTTGTAGAATGCTGAGTACTTTGAACCCTGACCCACACTATTTACTTAAGTCTTTCAAAACAGCTTGTGAAATGGATTTTCATTATTATGTGGGCAATTCTATGCAAAAAAAAAAACAACCTCAGCCCTTCTGAGGTAGCTCTATTGTCCAATTTAAGGGGCAAAACTGATTTAAGGTATAATCGACCGGACAAAGGGGGAGTTATGGTGATTGTTCAAAAAGATGAATATGTGCAGAATATGTTTAAACTACTGTATAGCAATACTTACAGTGAGGCTTCTCTCAATGAAGTTAATATAGCTTACTATAGGACTGACTGGGAACTTTTGGATATGGTCACTCAGGAACAGATCGGTGTTGACAACTATAATTATATGGCAATCAAAACTCCTAAAATCCCAGTCATATTTGGAGTTCCTAAAATTCACAAGGACTTGGCTGACCCTCCCCTACATCCAATTGCGAACTCAGGCTGGTCAAAAACTAGTTATATAGCCAGGTTCTTGGATAGTAAGCTTAAAGATAGGGTCTTGAATATTCCCCACTTATGCTGTGATTCATGGCAATTTTTGGAAAAATGTAAAAGTCTCATTCCCTTTGGGGAAGGGCGACTTTTCATCATGATTGGTGTCAAGGACCTTTTCAGTTGTATTCCCCATGCAATGGGGTTGGATTGGTTCTCTGACTTCTTGTATGAAGAATTTGGTATTGAACAAGGGCTTATTAATACATATACCCAACTGATGGAGATAGTATTAAAAAATAATTGTACTGATTTTGAGGGTCATCACTTTAAACAGCTGGAGGGTGTAGCAATGGAGTTAGCTTGCAGACTCTTCTTTGCTAAATATAGTGATGGCTTGGTGGGAGAAACATTTTTTGTTTTGTTCACCTTTTTTGTACATATTCCCTTGTATCTTTGATACCTTGTTGACCTGTTTGTGGCATGGACCAGATCCTTAGAAGATATACCTGGATTTATTGAATATCTTAATAAAAGTACAGATTTCCTCAAATTCACCTATATAGTGGAAGAGGAAAATATTTCTTACTTAGATGTATTGATTACAAAAATATGTGATGGGTATATAAAATCAACAAATTTTAGGAAGCCCATATATTCTAATGGTATTCTTCACTATTCTAGTAGCCATCCTTTGCACATAAAGCGTGGGATAATTAAGGGTCAGTTTGTTAGAGCTGCCCAGACGGTTTCACTGTTTAATGATTTTTTTGTTGGAATGTGATTTTATGGAAAAAATGTTTCTCAACAGGGGATATCCTGTTGGTTTGGTATATAACATCAAACAAGAGGTCATTAACAAACAAAGTAGTGTTTTTTATGTCCCTATACTGCAAAGCTTTGATACAATGGGACATGACCAACACCTGCCTTCCAGAATAAATAATCACAATAGTAATTGTGGGGAAGATATATTTATTGATGGGGAATCACAAAAAGGTATTGATAATACTGAGGAGAATGTATGTCCCTTTGTTTGTACATATTCTAGTGATAGTTATATAGTTTAGGATATTGTCAGAAAGAATTGGGCCATTCTTATGCATGAACAGGCAGTGTTAGACACATTTGGAAGACATTTCAAAAGGGTAGGAATATAAAATGTTTGCTTGAAAAACCTTTAATTATTGAGACTAAGGGGAGTATGACACCCTGGGGTATGTGCCATCAATGTAGGCACATACTGAGAACATCAGTTATTAACATTCATGATAAAAAAATGTGATTAAGGGTAGATTTAATTGTCATACTCATGCAGTTGTTTACGCTGCTGTTTGTTCCCAGTGTCAAACATGCTATATTGGGAAAATGCAGCGTAAACTTGCCCAGCGTATTTATGAACATTTTTATGAGATCAGTCAGCAGGATGAAATAAATGCCTTATATAGACATTTAAAGACATTTCCTAATCACACATTTAAATTTTTGGTAATACAACAAGTAAAGTGTGAGGTTATGGGGGACCTTGGAAACTACAACTTGAGGAGAAGGAAGCCTGGAGGCAAGTCTTTTTAAATGCTTACTTCCCACCAGGACTCAGTGATGTGATATCCATTTCTATTAAGCTTAAATTGAAAGTATTTGATAGATGAACAAAAGTAGCTTAAATGTTATTAACATATAAGCATTTATATATAGTTCATATACATTTTTTATAATATAAATGTTTCCATGTAATGTGTTTATATTTATCTGAAAGAGGATGTGCTTTTTTAGCTGCTTTTTTACTGTCTTTTATTCTGGGCTGCTTTTATCAATTGTATCAATTGATTAAATCAATTATTTTATTTAGTTAGTAGTCAATTATTCTATTTAGGCTATGCATAAAGGTGTTTCATTGTGATGTTTAAATTTGTCTGAAGAAGTCTGGTGATGGTCACCAGACGAAAGCACTTATCAGTGTTTTAATAAATAGTTCGGCTGTATTCTTGGTTTCCAGCCTTGAGTGCTTTTTTAAATGCTAGTATGTGTTTAATTGGTTGACTGGAGGTGTGGGTAGAGTTTTTGGTGTTTAAGTGTAGTGTAAGTGGAGGTGGGTGGGAATTGGAGGAAGGGTAGGGCAGCAGAGTTAGCATGAGAAAAGCAAGAGTGAATTGATTGGGACCTGCTCACCCAAGTTAGTGTCTTTGCTTCAATGTCAACTAGTGTAGTTGCACAGAGAAGAAAATAAGTGAGTCAGTGCTGTTGTATGGTAGTTCTGAGGATGCCCTATGGATGAAAGCACTTAAATACCTATTAAACAGTTAGCAACAGAGTACAAAGAATTAGTCCAGATAAAATCACTTTAGTTAGCAGATCTAGAAGTTTCTGTCTCTGATGCTCTCCTCCCTGTGGGAGGAATAAAGTAACCTTGTTGAAGTTTCCAGTAGTTTATTAAGTTAACCAGGTAGATGGATGAGTGTTCTTGTTCAAATACATTACATTCAACAAGTCAGTTATTTAAAGCCAATTACAGTCAATGGTGGGAGGGTCCTGGGGAGGTGATTATAAAAAAATCTGCTGTTTGAATATGCTGATTTTTGGATTTTCTATATTTAGGGTTTGGAAGTTTCCACTGCTTTTTGATTTTGGTGTTATTATGTTATAGTTTGTTGTATTTTAAACTTTGTTTTACTGCCAAGTTTTTATTCTTCATGTCCTAAAAGTTGTTGCATAGGGTCATTTGGCAAGCATTCCTTCTGCATTCATTGATCGAAGGAAAATTAAATCTATGATCCTATGAGATGGAAAAACAAGGAGCCAATCCCAAGGCTTATAGGTTAGTCCCTTATTTGAATATTCCTGAAAGACTCATGAGGGTTTACTAGCTCAGCTGCCTGTGAAGCCTCATGTTTAGTTAAAAGGGCTTTTCTTTTATTTTTAACAAACAAAAATGACAACACACCGTGAACTACCGCTATAGACTATATTTAAGAAAACACTTTCACCTGAGATTCAGCAAGTCTCTTTAGTAGAGTGGTTTGTAGAGAGGTTTACAGTTTGATCATTGAAAATGCCTGTTTTTAATGAGGCTATCACTAAACTTTATTAGCCTGTTTTGAATCACATATAATATTAGAGGCTATACCATTTACAAACCATTCTATTAGATGGACCTGAAGAAGCTCATGTGAAATTGTTCTCTTAAATAGTTCTGCAGTGGTAGTTCATGGTGTGTTGTTATGTTTTGTTTGTTGGAAATGAAGATAAAAACCTTGCAACTAAGAATGAGATTCCACAGGCTGCTGAGCTAGTAAACCCTCACAGGTCTTTCAGGAATATTCAAATAAGAGACTAAACTCTAAGCTTTGGGATTGGCTCCTTATTTTTTCATCTCCTAGATTTTCCTTCATTCAGTTTCCCAGGACCCTCCCACCATTGTCTGTAACTGGCTTTAAATAATCGACCTGTTGAATGTAATGTATTAGAGCAAGAACACTAGTCCATCTACTGACTAAACTGAATAAACTACATGAAACTTCAACAAGGTGTCTTTATTCTTCACACAGGGAGGGCATCAGAGAGAGAGAGAGAGAGAGTCTCCTAAATCTACTAGATAAAGGGATTTTATCTGGACTAATCCTTTGTCCTCTGTTTCTTGTTAACTCTGAAACCCTCTGGGTCACAGGTGGAATAGCAGACCTGACTTGAGCTTTCTAGAATATCACTGTTACCTATTAAAGAGTTATGCAGTGTTTCAGCTATGTTAATGACTGTGATTTACAGATGAAAGCTTTTAGTCTACTCTGCATGATCCCTGGGAACAATATAATTTCTGTGTGGTTACATTTGGTTCTGAGTTTTTTGCACACAGATTTGGCTTTCTATTCTCTTAAGGTAAATGAGTTTTTCAACTTAGGTTACAGAGGGAGTGAAATGGAAGGTTGTGAAATAAAGAGAGATAGCTTGCTTTATTGAAAAGGGGAGATGTGAGATAAAACCAGTGTAGAAGAGTAGGAGAAAAGGGTGGTGGTGAAAGATCAGGTGAGGAGTGGTGAATGTGGTTCAGTCTGAAGTCAGTTAGGTGGCTAAGCAGAAATACTACAGCAAACAGAGGTGTTTAGTACTTGTGCAGTCCTACTCTGTGATTTCTGCACTTTTGCTAATACTTTTATAATATGACATACATAGCAGCTAACACTTAAGCTGGCTGATGGTGTCCTTGCATTTCTGTCTAGATAGGTTTGGCTTGATTACACTTTTCGGTACTCACACTCTGTTGCATGTGCTGCTTTAGAAGGCTGGAGCATACGTGAGTGCAGTCAAAGGCTTAGCCAGTGCATGTTCTAAAGGAAAGAAATTAAAATAAAAGAGATAGATGGTTAGATTTTTTTTTTAATCTGAAGCAGGAAATAAGCCCACTAACTAACTCTACATATAAAAGGAACATAAAAATTCAAAATCTAATGGGCCAACCATCTGCTCCACAGAATAAGGCCCTAGGTGTATGTGTATTAAGACTCTGTAAGATAAAATTTCCAGTGACCCTGACAATGTAGCTAGATTTTTCTTAGCATATGCTTCTAGTCAGTTCTCTGGTTACAGATAAAGGGGCTTATACAGTGAGAAAGAAAAAAAAATAAATAAAAATAAATGTTGTGAAATAGAGCCATCCATTACATACAGAAAAAAGAACAATGATATTGTTCATTGCTCATCTACTACATTGCTACAATACTTATACACTAATATATTTCAACAGTGCATTAACTACTATGTGTATTATACAGTTATGGCTATGATTACTGCTATACTCTTTACCTAGATGTGTTTCATCAGCATATACAGTGAAATGTGTCAAGTATAGTTACAGCTCATTGGTCAATATTCTGAAAATTTCAGGAAGCCATGGGAAAGCATAACAGAGGCCCTTGATCTAGGAAACACAGAATGCATCCACCTCTAGGGTTGTCCTGTATGAGAACATCAAGCAAAACTGAAGATTCTGGAAATGTATTGGGGTGCCCCATGCCTTGGCCATTTGTAAAGAGTATGCAGTCCAGTTTCCACTCATGGGGACTGAGTGTAGACTTGCTGACATGGAATATCAGTACATTCTTGTCTGGGAGAGTGTTACAAACCTAGAACTTGATTTTCTGCTTTGATACCAGCTGTCAGGCTAATATAGCTAGCCTGCTTAGCCAGTAAAAGGGAGTGCCCCCTGCTTCTTGATAAATCACAGAACTGTGGCATTGTCTGTGCTATGTTTAAGGATGCACAGTTGTAATAGCAGCCTTATGACCTGGAGTAAAAAGATGGCTAACATCTGTTTGATCTTGATGCACCTGCTTTGGTATGTCTTAAAGCACCTTTAAGGACTCTCTGGGCATGGCAGGAGACATTCATCATCGAGGTCTGGATTCCTTTCACTTAAAAAAGTACTTATATATTGGTCTTCAAGGCTAAAAGCACAGCAATAATGTTAACCTATGAACCCTCTATGACCACAGAGTCACATTACATCTCTTTGCAGTAAAAGCTCTTAGTGTGATCATCAAGTCAGATCAGAACTAAGGATGTCATCTTCCTATTTAAGGACGTGTATTGCAAAAAAAAATTTTTTTTTTCTGAGAATCATATGATTCCATGCAAATCAGTCTTGTAATCTTGACTCATTGCAGCAGATGGCATGAGATTCTGATTCTGATTCTACAAAAGTATTGTACCCCTTTTCCAGGCTGTAGTGATCTCACAATTGAATAAGTAGGATTGTAGGAGTTCCACCCTAAATGTTAATGTGAAGACTGAAGTCTAGCAAAAATAAAACTCAAAGGCTATACGGTTTTGAATCCCTGGAAGAATTATTTCAGACAATCTTATTCACATTAACAGGAATCACAAAACTGGTGTACTTAATACCATGCTGTGAACAGTTTTTAATAAAAATTTGATCAACTTTCCATAAAGATAGTTCTTTCCTCTAAGAATGTGGATAGACTGTTAACCAAAATCATTTTGCCCTGTTCCTGTCACAGAACCATATACTGTCCCAAATCTATAATGAACCACAACAGACAGATGGCATGTTGCATTGCCACATAAATTATATGTACAATGGTGATAATAATGCAGAAGGATTCTATGCTTTTTCAGCTATTATAAGCCATAAGAATAGTTGAACTTCAATGCAGCAACATCTGTGTGACTAGAATATGAACTGAGCCAATTAGTATATTTTTCAGGCAGTATTTTCTGTACCCATTTTATACACTGCACGCCTGCCTTCTTTAAATATTTAAAGTCAAAATGGATTCCTTAAAAGAAGTCAACAACTGTGGCAGCAAAATCAATTATGTAACCTCAACAAATATTGCACTTGCTGAATCTGCATGTCATGACACAAATATTTCTTTTTGCAGATAACAAACCCTACAACCCTCACCCTCCCACCTGGGAAGTTTTGCCCCCACATCCAGTTTGCTTAAATATATTAACTCCATTATGCACAACTGTGAAGAAAAGAGAAACAGCCTGTGAGGGCGCAAATACTGCTCATATTACTGTAGTCTCACAGAACAGCAAATGTGTAAAATAATGCTTGAACTGTTGTAATCAGGAAGCTGGAAATAGGGTAGTTACTTCCAGTGAGAGAGTTTCCATTGAATAGTATGTTTTCCATCAAAAACATATGTGCTGTTTCAAGTTACACAAACATCCAGACGTTCTGTTCTTGTATTTTGTTCAACAAATTAGATTTATTATGATCTGATGTGACTTATGGAAATCAAAGTATACATCATCCTTATCTTATAATCTGAGTGCAATTACTGATGGGCAATGCAGCCAGTCTGAGATCTGTGGATGCAGTATTTGCTATGCAACATTCTTTTTTAAGATATTTAGCCATGTGACTTTAATTTTAATTTGACTCTTTCTAAGTTATACACTGCAACAGCTCAGAAATGCAACTGTAAAAACACTTGCTAAATCATTAATATATAAATTCAAATATTAAGGTCATTAAAATAGAAGGTATTTTGGAATAATGATATAAAAAGAAGCAAAGATCAGGGAAAAGTACAAAGCTAAAATATAAATCTCAGCTTTTCAGTGTGTGAAACTAAGTGCTGTTAAACAGAGAAAGCTGGTTATGGAAGACAGTTGATCATTTGACTCTGAAGAAGGCCATTTCAAGCTTCCTTATGCATTCTTCAGGGAGGAATAGATACCAAATATACATTTGTATTCTTTTTCTTTGTCTCTAATGGAACAGCCTGCATAAAAATAGAGGGAATGTCAGTAACATCTGTGAGAAGATCTGCATACAGTGAAACCTATAAGGATAAAAAAGTGCATGCGAACAAATGTGTTTCTGTGGTGGGATCATGGGAATGCGAAATTAATAATAGTCATCTATAGACAATCTGCATACCTTATTGTTAATAAATATTTAAGTACATTGAAGGACAAGAGACAATAGTATTCCTTGCTTTTGCTTGTTGTAGCATGAAAAATGCTCTTTCATCATAAACAAAATTAAGCCTAGACTTGAGCGTAAAACTACTTACAAATGTACTGCTAAAACAAGGACATGAACAATCATTAGTGCATTTATAAATAGGCCCTAGTGATACTCGTAAAGTCATTGCTTAGGAAACTGGGGCTGTATTCACTCTTGTCTTGACTCCAAAAGTGGAAATACAAACTACAGTACAAAGGATAACTAATCAGTCAAATACTCATGCCAAGTCAGATTCGAACTCAGTTAAATGTATCTATCACCACATTAATGAGCAGTATAAAACTAACGAGTGACAAAATAACACGAAATGTGTCTGGAGTAAACTCTTGGGTAAGAAAGAGTACATTTTTTAAAGTACCTCAAATACTATATGCATTTTCTACAACTACTACGTTGGTAGGCTGACTATATAAGGGTGGATTCTGGATTACTTTCACACAAAGAATAACTCAAAAATATTGAACCAATAACATGATTTAATATGGCATAAACTAAAAGCAAGTGATTGTCCCATAGAAAAACATCTCTGATTCTTGATGCCCTCAGCCTCCACTATTTTGGGATATATCTTGCTAAACTTGAAATTAGAAAGGCCCCCAGGTGTTTCTAATTAAAAATTATCACAAGCCTTAAGTCTATGAGCTACCAGCAGAAGCTGAAAGCTTTATGCCTTCATTTGGTGTCTAAGAGATTTTTTTTGAGGGGGAGATCTCTGTCTTACTTACAGCATCATATGGGGTTCAGCTATATGGGACCTCTTGTATTTCCATAAGTGCAATGCCTCCACTAGTTCTTGAAGCAAGGAGTTAAACCTTCACCAATAGATAAATAAAAATGGTGAAGGGACAGTTTTATAACCCAACACTTCCCAAAACTCTCTGGAATAAACTTAGCATGTTAAACAGTACAACTCACTATATTTCTTTAAACATAACCTAGGTGACTGGATGGGTATTCACAAATATGCAACAGAACTGACTGGTACAGCCTCCTGGAGAAAGGAGGCATGGTCTGAGACAGGGCTCTTGCAAGGCATAAATGGTCATAAGACTAAATGGCCTTGGAATATCTGTGACTTTATGAATATTTGAATCAAGTTACCAAAAAAAATCAAACAAAACTGGAAACACAAAAGATCTCAAAAGGAAAACAAATATGTTCCTTTTATGATCCCTTAACCAAAATCCCTGCAACTAAATTTAAACATACTTTGTCTGAATAGTGGTGGTTTTATGAAAGGAGTTTCTAAGGTAAGGTCAGGGTTGGGTGACAGTTAGCATCAGCACACATTAGTAAGGACGGGCAGAGGGCAAAGGATGCACTGCATGAGCAAGGTACATGCACTTTGAGCTGTCAAGCCACATTCATGAAGTCACATTCGTTAGACATATGTAGAAAGAACACTCTCACAGTAGGAGGCATAGTGGGTCTTTGAGTATATGAGTATAAATGTCAGCCACCACAGGACTGGCTAGAACTTAAAAATATAGAGAAAATGACTAATTCCAAGAGAAGGATGATGGTAGGAATGATTTGGACATATGGCTCTCACTGGGAATGAACAAGCCAACAATGTGTACAGCGACAGGCTTGTTAGTCACTAATGATCTGGGAGAAAAATGCACTCTTCTGAATCATTCTTCCTCACATGGAGGGGTCAGTGTTTGCATAGCCCCCCCCCATGACTAATGCAATCAATTCTCAGGAAGTAGATTCCTAAAAAATAAAATAAAGTAAACTGGAAAAAAATTGCGTGTTCACAGGATAAAAGTTTAAGTCCTATCTTCACTTGTCAGCTTTGCAGCACCGATCTGTTTTTAGTGATGCAAAACAGTTTCAGCACCTAATATAAACAGATTATATGTTTCAAAGAAAAATCACAGTAAGCAGTAAAGTATTACCAATAACTGTATATTGTTTATATTAAATATTTCGTTTATTTGCACATTGCTATATTTCCTGAGAGTATATTATTACAATAATCTTTGTTGTGATTCATAATTATTTGTCTTTACTTGCCATTTAGAGAACTAATTCTAGGATTCAGAAATGTTATTGCCAGTGGTAAGCCCTCTTTACCACTGGCAATAGCTGTTTCCAGTTCAGAGACAGCCCTACCACAGGGCGTTTTCCTCAAAGAATTGCAGCACTGTGGGAGGTTGTCTTTCTCCACTACCACAAATGTAAATGAGGCATACAGGGGAGCAGCATGTGAAAATTAACCACGTGATCTCCCACAGAATTGCCTACTGTAAGTACTTTATGCAGCCTATCGATTCAGAGAATTACTCGGCTGTGTAAGTCATCACCACAGTCTTATTAGTTAACTCAGCCAAAAGCTCAAATTCACCCATCACTCTCAATGGGAGAGATCACATTAGAAGTAAGTGCTATGAAATTTAGCAGATAGGTAGGGGTGGGGCATGTGTGAGTATATGTATGTATGTGGTAGCATGAATCCATGTATACAGTTATGAGTGGCGTTTTGTGTGTGTGTGTGTGTGTGTGTGTGTGTGTGTGTGTGTGTGTGTGTGTGTGTGTGTGTGTGTGTGTGTGTGCGTGTGTGTGTGTGGGATTCCATACCTCTAGACTGAAGAGCACTAGATGTACTGCTGAGGGGGGGACTCTAGACACCAGTGCCACTTTTTATAAATTCCTTTACATTACTTAAAAAGTTAACAAAACAGCAGGGTTTGCTTTGTGATGTATTTTCTGAAAAATAAAGATGTATGAAACTGTAGATTGCACTGTATGAATCTGTAGATTGTACTGCTGCATAAGTTAAGAGGGATGACAGCAAATATAAGAGGCAAAATCTGAAACATTCTGTAAATTCAAGCAAGTTTGATGGGGAAGAGGGGTGTCTGTTTTGGGGGGAGGGGCACTATGCTATTCAATGGCCATACTCAGTACTTCTGTTCAAAGCCAGCAGGACTTGTAGGTGACACCAGGGAGACTTTGTAAATATTTCTCTAAGTCACATAAATGATTAATAGAGTAACAGATCTGTCATCATGGGTTCATAGGTATATACTAGGCTAATGACCAGTAGGGCATTTATAAGCCTAGCCACACAACCCAATTGTGTCCCTTGTATCATGAGCATTTATATTATGAGGGAGTTTGTTAGTTAAGAGATGGAGAGAGATTATATGCAGGGGGTTATGGCAGGAAGTTGATAGAGATTATACACAGGGGGTTATGTTAGTTTGTACATAAATTACTATCTGCCGCTGTCCATCAGAGACCTGAGGGCCAGACCCAGGGTGAATTTCCTATTTCCTATCCATTGGTCAATGTTACACTAGCACAGGGCTGGAGAAGAACTCTGCTTCACATGGATGGGGAGCTTATGCCAGAGAACGGGGATCCTGTCAGACACGTGTCTCACCAACATGTCATATTTATGTTGCAAGCATAATTTAAATCCTTAGATCTAGTAGTTCTGATGTTGTTTGTTTTGTGAAAAAGGTCCATCCAAGCCTGATCCAAGGTTGCTTTGCATAGCAGACATAAAGTGCCTCTCAGTAATCTGTAGGAGTATAGAGACAGGGCTTTAAGGTGATCCATATAAGACAATGAGTTTATGCCCTGGATTCTTTTGGTAAGGAACCTTTCTGAGCTTCCATCTGTTGCATATGTCTATTCAGGTCCATGTCAAAGGGGGTATTATATTCAATGATGAGTCTGTTGTGGGCCAAATAAAATGGCACTATGACTTTCTTGGACTTGGATGCCATGCCCTTACTTATAAGTTGGACGGCATAGATTGTTTTTCTTGCTACCTTGGCCACATTTTGGTCAATGGTCAGATTACTATCTACATATATTCCCAGATCCCTGACTAATGGTGCAACTCTTAGGAGTGCCTTTTTGATGGCATAATTTACTTGGGTGACCGATTTCCACAAAATGTACTATAATGCATTTTTTGGCATTGAGTTTTAAGCCATGACATTGACATCAGTCATTTGTCTGTGTTAGACCCTCTTGTAAGATGTGTATGTCATGGGGGTAATCTGTGATAGCTCCTACTTTGCAGTCATCTGCCACTTGGCTCAAATGTTCTTGTTATTAGCCCTGCCCTCCAAGAAGTAGATGCCAAAGAGGAATGGGCCCAGCATGGTGTCTTGAGATATTCTGCTGGTGACTGGTCTCTTTGTGATGGTAATCTCACCAGTCCTGACTTCATGGATCCTGTCTGTGAGACAGCTGGCAATCCAATGAGTTATGTAGGAGTTTATGCCCAATTTACTGAGTTTGCCAGTGATACCTGAGTGGATATTGCATCAAATGCCTTAGTCAGGTCCAGGTAGATGATAGGCACCATTTTCCCCTAATCCACTGCCTTGATGACCTTCTCAAAGAATTCCACCAGGTTTAGTAGGCATGACCTTTCCTTGACAAAGACAATCTGTGTTGGATTCAGTATCTGAAGACTACTTATATCTTTGTCGATAATTTCCATGATAATTCATTCCATGGCTTTGTATATAAGGCTAGTCATTCTAATTGGTATATAGTTTCTGGGGTCAGCTGATGGTCCACCTTTGTGGAAAGGGATAACCATTGCAGTTCTCTATTCACATGGTACAAAGCCTGTTTTGAGACTACAGTTAAAAAGTGATTTAAGTAGTCCTGAAAGGTCATGTTTCAGGCTATTTAGGACACATCCTGGGATACTGTTTAAGCCCAGAGAGGTTGGTTTTCTGGCTTTAATGAGCACCACTAGGACACTCTCCCATTCAGTAGTTTGCTAGTAGATATTTCATGGGGGATGGTAGGGGGAGTGGGGGTGAAATCTGAACTGAGTTTGTCAGCCAGCAGGTTCACTGTGCCGTTGTGCTCAGTGAAGGTGGCACCATTGGCAAACAGTTCAGCACACTGCTGTGTGCTGCCTTTGAGATGATGGACAAAGCTGTAGAAGACTTTGTGGTTGTCTTTTGCCTGGGAGGCTATCTTGGCTTCATAATTGACCTTATTGATCTTAATTAGTCCTCTTCATTTCTTGCTCCTCATTTTAGCCATAACTTTTTTTCATTTGTTGTAAACGTTGTTAAAGTTAATATTTGGCCAGTGTGGTTTGTTTTTAGGCTTAGTTTTGGGCTTGCTTACGGCAAGTACAGCAACCTCTGTGTAGCCATTTACATGGTTGTATAAGGTCTCTGTCAGTAATTCTGTATAGGTTGCTGTGAACTCAGGGGTAGGAGGAGTACTGAATTTTGACACACTATCACTTAATAGGAGGTAGTTTGTTTTGGAATAGTTCCTGTCACAGGGTTTGCTATGGTTACTAAGTTAAGTTTTATTTTGAAGGAGACAGCTTGTGATCTCACCTCACCAGTGAGGACATTACACTGAGGGGGGGGGGGGGGCAGTTCTTTCTCATATCAGTGAGTCCTTCTTCTGGCTTTTCCCAGTTAGGGGTCACCACAGCAGATCACCTTTCCGCTCATGAATCTCTCTAATTGGCTTGACGGTGCAGCCATAGTACAAAACAGACCAACAGCTCAACATCTTAGTTTTCCCCTCTGACTCCCTTTGCTTGCCTTCCAGTTGGCAATCAACTGCTCTGTAGGATTGCTACTACATCTCCTTTTACATTTCTGTCCCCAGTACTTTCCTAAGCACTTCTGCTACAGGCCCATATTAAAATCCAGGAATTAGTAACATGAAAGTAGTTAATCAGCAACAGTGTCTTGTACTGCTGCTCCGTTCTGATAATAAGTGATACTCACCTCCCTGTATGAGGTGCAAATCACCTGGTAAATAAAGTGTGTGTGTGTGTGTGTGTGTGTGTGTGTGTGTGTGTGTGTGTGTGTGTGTGTGTGTGTGTGTGTGTGTGTGTGTGTGCACGCGTGCGCGTGTGTAAAATATATTTGCAAAACAATATTCTCCCCAACACCGTCAACCCACAGCCTGAAATACACCATATGAATGGTCAACAGCAAAACTGTGAGGAAGCAACAGAAAATGAAAGGAAAACAGGCTTTCTGAACAAGAAAATGAAGGCAGCTCTAATGTGTGCCATTATTCACTGACTTAAATCATCCATTGGTTATGAAGAGCTGGTATAACCTAAGAGGCAACATCAGGTATGTTCTGTAATCTCAGGAGGAGTTGAGAGGTATGGAGATTTGTCCATGTGTGTCTGTGTTTGCATTTGAATGTTTGTGTGTGGGGGAGTGAATGAGGGAATGCTAGTGCCAACACAATGCATGGGCCATCAGTGGTGATTACTGCAGAAAGGTGCTTGATAGCACTTGGGGTAATCACCAAGTGATTTAAAAACATGCACATTAGCTGTGGAGGAGTAAATGAGGGTGTCAGTGCCAACATAATGCATGGGCCATCAGTGGTGATTACTGCAGCAAGGTGCTTGACAGCACTTGGGGTAATCACCAAGTGATTCAAAAACATGCACATTTGCTGATTATAAGGTCTTTCCTCAGTCTGGTTAACATGCCTCTAAATCCCTGGTTTCTGCATTCATGCCAAAATGTCCTTTTTGCCACAGCCTTCTGTCTTTAAGCTGGGCCTTTTTCTGAATGTTGGCCGAACTGTAATAAACTGTGCACAGTAACATAACTACTTGTTATAAAAGGTGCTAATCTTAACAATGGACATGAAAAAAATGCAATAGTAGTTTAAGTAATATTTTTGTGATTTCCATTTCGTACAATAACTGTTTACTTTAAGCTTTAGTTGCTGTGGAAATGTTAGAAATCCAATCATCATCACAAGGTGCTAATAGATAACCTTTTATGCTACTGCATTTATTAAAACACATGTATAGTCATCTTCACCTTTTTATGTTCTTTATAGTTTCTTCTTTTTTAACCATTATAAACTTTATTTGCTACAACAGAAATACGAAATGTGAGACAAAAGTCCATGTATGTCTGCAGAATACAGATCAGTAGAATACAGATCTTAGGTTTTACTGACCTATATTTCAGTTTCAGACTTCTTCCTCTTCAGAGCTAACATACAACTGCCAGACCTGTTGTAGTCTGTCTATGTAGGTCTGGTTGGGGGCTGTACACCATTGCCATCAATTGGAGGCCTTAACACAGCCTTTCTTTATGGTCATCTACACCCGTCCTGCTGACTGAGGCAGGTGTTGGGTATGTGAGCCTCACTGACATGCATGCGTGTATCCTATGGACACACATTTGGCCCACCACATGTACTGCAGTGGGATTTGTCACCTTGTCTAGTATTGCCTACTTTGTTGACACCAGTATTTGTTATGGATGTCATGCTGCCCATATTGGTGTCCACTATCTGCTGCCATCCCATTCAGCCACTCGATTCCCTTGCATGCTCACATCCATACCATAGATACAACTAGCAGAACATATTACTCCATTCAGAAGAGTGACTTACCTTGTGGCTGTGCCAGTATTGAGGATGGTGCTGGAGGGCTGACTATGTCAGATGCACATAGTACACTCCCTATACATGGTAAAGCACAGGTAGTGTCATGTTTGGCATCCCTTTTACTGTATGTGCGAGTCAGAGAGAGGTGTCATTCCCTGGGTCCCTACCGTGTCAATGTATGTGCTATGCACTGCCTCTTTGCCAAAGCTTGGGCATACTGGGCAAACCTCCTTCTGCCTACATGGGCAGGCTCAAGTTGTTCCTCCTCCTCTGAGTCCCTCTGTGCCTGTGATGGCCTTGGCAATAGTGGGGAGCTGTGTGGCCCTGCCCCGTGCTGTTCCTGCTGCAGCTGTTTCCACAGGATCATATTGTGTAGCATGGCACTTACAATGAAAATGTGTGTACATGTAACTGGAGAGTACTGCAAGGCTCCACCGGATATGTCCAGGCTCTGGAGCCATGACTTGAGCATCCCAAATACACGCTCTATTATGATTTTGGTTTGTGCGTGTGCCTCATTATGGAGTTCTTGTTTGGATGTGTGTGCATTTCTGATGGGTGTCATCAGCCATGGCTCCTGTGTGTAACCAGCATCCCCCACTAGGTGACCATATGGGATGTCCCCACTAGCAAATTTCTGGTACAGCTGTGTCATATGCCAGATGTGGGAATCGTGATAGCTTCCAGGGCTGCTGGCACACACATTCAAGATAATGCCCTGGGCGTTGCACACTACCTGGAAGTTGATGGAGGGGAAGCCCTTGTGGTTTATGTAGACCCTACCCCTCTCGCCGGGTGGTGCTTTGATGTGTATGTGTGTGGAGTCTATAGCACCCACTACCTCAGGGTATTCTGCTATTTGGTGGAAGAGATGCATATTGCTGGCCATTGCCTCATGGGTGTTGAGGAAATATATATGTGATGTGTGGAGTACCCTGGATGCTGATGCCTGTGAGATCCCCATGATATCCCCAGTTGGTGTTTGGAAGGTACCTGTGGCAGTATTCGTAACCCTACACATACTTTGGTATCCACTGGGATGGGTTCCCCTCTGTTGGTTCTGTGTGTGAGGGGTGGCCAGCACAGCTCAACAATTTGCTGTAAGATGTCCCTGTCCACCCTATAGTGCTCCACTATCTCAAGCTCATGTAGCCCCTCTTAGGTTACCCTGGGCCTGTACACTCTTCTCCTCCTCCTCACTGTGGGTTGGTCATCAGCATTCACATCCTCACCACCCTCAGTCTCTTCCACATATTGATATATGAGAGCAACAGCAGCTCCTAACATTTTGTTAGTTTTGTCAGGTAAAATGTCCCGTCTGTGTACACCGGTGGTGTAGAGTTTGTGGGAAAAATCAGATTGAAAGGTGTTTGCATAGTTTATAGTAGTGTGCTGGGCTGGGCTGCTGCCTGTGTAATTGGCTGATTCTGATACATTTCACCTGCCAGCTATGCCAGTTCTCCTTGATTGCCTTCCTACTGCTGTTTTCCCTTCCCATTGCCTTCCCGTTTAAGCCCCGAGGTGCGCCGCACATACCCAGTGCTCAGATGTGAACAGAGCTGCCATTTCCAGTGGGTTTTTTTGTTTAAAACCTGGTGCACGCTGCACACACTGGTTTAGGCAATGTTAACCCTGAAACGCAGTCTCAGACACACCCCACTTCCTAAGCTTAGCTAAGGGCAAACACAGGCCACAGAGCTCCAATAAGTGTACTGCATGCATGACATTCCCCCTTATGAGGTCATCTAACTCGTATACTTATACCATGGTGTTGCTGTACCTACACGGTTGGGAGCAAGCTAACACTGAGAGGAAATCTGTGATTCAGTTTCAATCCCCTCATTTGCATAAACCAGAATGCTAATTCATAGTTACCACACTCACACTGAGCCTTCCCTCTTAGCAACCACTATTCCCTGGTATTGTCTTATGCATGCCATTGACTATGATGGCAAAATGCTGATTTGGGTTTAAAAGCTTATTTCCAACTTTTTTTCTTATTTTCGGGCCGATCCCGTTTGCCCTATGCTTAAATGTCCGAAAACAGCCAAAAAAAATTTTGCAACTATTTCCCATGCCAATGGCTATATATTTGGCCATTGGCATGCCTACTATATTGAATACATGCTTTCTTTGGAGCTGTCATGCCTCCGTTTTGTAATTTTCAGAAATGTATTCAGTTAGTAACCAAATACATTTCTGCAGGTTACACTATTCCTGCACAGACGCCTGCCTACTTCCTGGATTGCTAATTCACCTCATTTGCATGGTTTTCACCAGCAAATGGGGTAATTAGCATAGAGCAGTGGTGTCCATGCAGG